>NC_061062.1:3870465-3964480 GCF_021917145.1 Hypomesus transpacificus
TTCTCTCCTTCACCGAGCTGTGTAACCCATCAACCAGACAAGATGGTGGGGGTTTGGTTGTTAGCTCTTCCCCTCCTCATCAACAGGTACAGCTGAGAAACAGCAGGTAATTCTCTGTCTCTCTCTCTCTCTCTCTCTCACACACACATACACATTTTCCATACACATATTGGTTCAGGCCAAAAAGTAGCTTCGAACTCTCTCCTCCATCATTCCTAACATGGGAACAATTAGCAGGCATTTACCATCCCTCTAACACGCATAGTGCCAGGAGAGACAGAACCAAAGACAGAAGAAATGTGGAGGAGAGGAAACGAAAAAGAAACTGACAAAGAAATGGGGAGAGAGAGAGAGAATGCAAAGAGCCACAGGGGCAAGAGAGGTGAGAGAGAGAGAGAGAGAGAGAGAGAGAGAGAGAGAGAGAGAGAGAGAGAGAGAGAGCGAGAGAGAGGGAGACACAGACAGAGTGAGAGGTGGAGAGATGAGAGATATGGAGTGAGTGCAGGGAGACATCCGTCGATAATGACAGATTACTGTAATTCAGGCTGTCAGGATCATCGACCTGAGACTCATGCCAATCAATAGCACAGTCCAGTATCGAGCCACACACACACACACACAAGTACACACACACACCTCAGATCAAACCGGCGACACACAGATGGACGAGACTGCCGAGAGCTACGTCTCAAGCTGAGCCAAACAATCTTTCCCTCCCTCCCTGCCTTGCTCCCTCGCTCCGGGGACAGCGAAGATGAGAATGGCTTCTCACCCCCCCTCTCATCCCCCTCTCCATCTCGCCTTTGTTTTCTCGCTGTATTATATATTTGAAAAGACGAAAGCCTGAAAAGGGGTGAGAGAAAGGGAGGGAGGAGACGGGTGAGAAAGGTGAGGAGGGGGAGGGGGCTGTTGGAGCATTTAGGGCTACCTCAGAAGCATGATACTGTGAGTGGTCCTCATTGCTCTTTTCTATAGAGCAGATAAGGACATAATGACAGCCATAGGGAGAGATAAAGGTACAATGACAATACTTTCTGCCCTGCAAGGCAGCAGGACAAACCAGGTGCATTTCAGGTTATTTTCATAATTCACAGAAGCTAACGATGTTCTTGTTGGTAGAAAATGGCACCTTGCATCTTAGATGATGAATATAGTCATTGTTACAATGGCCTAATTAGTTCTTGTGAATACTAGAAGATAGAGAGTATAGAGAGAGAGAGAGAGAGAGAGAGAGAGAGAGAGAGAGAGAGAGAGAGAGAGAGAGAGAGAGAGAGAGAGAGAGAGAGATGGAGGGAAAAAGAGAGTGGAGGAGTTGGGAGTGAAGCATTTCAAAAGCAAATTGCTACAAATCATTGTTAGGGGACAACGGCCAATGGTCACAGTGACTTTGGGGTGTGTGTGTGTGTGTGTGTAGTCTCTGTGTAGACTCAAAGGAGACAGGAGAAATCGATAAGTATTCAGCTTGTTCTCCCAACCTGGTCTGAGCATACACTCAACACAACAGCTCTATATTTGTTCTACTTCCCTATGGATCCATACATGCATACACATCCACTTCACCACAGCTGTAAACCCCACATACACACACAGACAGCATAAGGCTGGACTGGTAGAGATATTGAACACAGATCATAACGTGATTATCGAATCCCTCCCACCGAACGCCACGTGGACAAAAGCGCAAGCTAAAGGAACACATGTCATTACATCAGCCCATCGTGAAAAAGAACACTTGGCATAGTTTTCATAGAACGACCAGCAATTGCACAAAAGAACAAACATCAACATGTTAGTTAGACTGTCCCTAGGCTGAGGGGGTCTACAGATGGATAAAGGAAGGATGAAGGGTGTGGTTTAGACGAAAGGGAGGGATGATGAAAGGATACAAGTTCTGGTAAAGGGGAATGAGGGACTTGAGGGCACGGCTGGCATTGATGGCTGTGGCTCTGACCATCGTGGGTAGGATCTTCTCATCCACGATGGCTCCGTCAAACAGGGGGCCAAAGAACGGCACCTGGACCAGACGGCAGAAACATGGTGACTGTTACTTGGATCTATTAGTCTCGTTTACTGCTAAAAAAACCCCCCCAGAACATTCAAGTTTTAGAATCCTCCGGAACCCCCTCGAATCCAGAATTTTCGAGCCCTAGAACCCTCCGGCTCCTTAACCCTCAAGCCATGGAACCGCAAACATTCCAGTTCCAGAACCCTACCTCAGGCTTCTTGAGGATGTGGATGCTGCACATGTGGTTCTTCATGGGGTAGATGACAATGAGCACGTCTCCAAACTCAGTGGGGATGATGCCTCTGCGGTAGTCTCTGGAATGTTCCGACCACACGATGTGGACCTCGTCGTTACCCAGGTGCCTCAGCTGTGGAGGGAAGGATGGGCGAGGGGCAAAGAAAGACAGGGTCTGATTACGATATCATCAGCTCCGTATGTAAATAAAGTACGCTAACGTTAACGCAACGCAAAATTGACCGTTTTCTTGAACACGTTTTGGAGTGTGACCATCACCCAGGTTAATGAGGGGAAGGGATGGAAGTGAGGGTGGAGGCAGAGAGGGGAGAGTATTGTGAAGTCAGGTCAAGTCAGAAGTTTGTTCTTGTTCACCCTGATCGGATTCAGACTGTCAGACTGAGAAGTTACGTGGGTCTCCCTCCCTCCCTCTGTCTGTCTCACTCACTCACTGTCTCTCTTTATCACATGACCTCCCCCCCCACCCCTCCCCCAGTGTCTTGGAGGCCAGTGGCCGTCTGTCTACAGCTCCAGGTCCAGCCAGTCATTAACCTTGACGTGTGACAGCCAGGTGAAGCTGCACCTGCCTCACTCCCTCCTCCCTACCTCATCCATCTCTCTCGCTCTCTCTCTCCTCCACCTGCATCTCTCAGCCCTCCTTCCACCACACCATCTCCATCTCTGCTTCTATCCCTGTCTCCCCCTCACTCTCTCTTCCATCTCTCCCCTCCTCCTTCCATCCATCTCTCCCCTCCTCCGTATTACAGGAGCACTCTGTCTTGTCCTCCGTCTCCTGCTCACTCCATCACTCCCGAGGGCCACACAGACCCTGGCTGTCACCAGGCCTGGCCGGGGGCCCATCTACACCCTCCCCACACACACACACACACACACACACACACACACACACACACACACACACACACAATCACCCACACACACACTCTCCTAGTCTTTATCTAACACTATCCATCTCTTTATCCCCCATCTTCTCTCCTCACCCGTTTGCTCTCCCCCACCGTCTCCCAGTTTCCCTCCTGCCCTTTCTGGTGGTTATCTACCCTGCCACATTCATCGTGAATGTGTCGATGTGTGCGTGTGGCTATAACTGTGTGTGTGTGTGTGTGTGTTGGCCTGGCCTCCGAGCTGACACGCTGTAGTGTCTAGCTAACCAGGTTTGGTGCCTTTATCTTCAGATCAGTGTGTGGCTACTGTCTTCTCCAGACAGGCTAATCCAATCAGCTCCTGTGCTTTGCTGATAGGCTCAGGACCAGGAAGCAGGAAGCAGGGGACAGATCTGATTAGAGGACATTATGGCCATGTGGAGCAGCTAGAACGACCACCGCCACGGGGCTTGATGGCCCACACACACACGCACACATTAATAGACACACACATTCACACACACACACTCACTATGTACAACCACAAGACACACATTACACTGGTCCTTTTAAATCATTTATAGCAGCAGTTTATTTTGTGTGGCAGCATGTGTGTGTGTGTCTGTGTGATGAAGGGCTGTTTCAAGTGTCTCTCATCCTAAAATGAGGGAGTGGGGGAGGCAGGATAGGATAAGAGTGTGTGTGTGAGGGGGTGGGTTAATACACTAGGGATAGTACTATTAGATGTCTTAGTAATACAGTACATTTAAGCTGTGTGGGTGTCTCTCTCTCTCCTACCGAAGCAGAGCTCGTTAACCAGACTACAGTAGCAGTAGGGTGGATGTGTGTATGCTGTTATCACTGGTGTGAATAAGGAGGTGTTCCCCCTGACACACACACAGTTCCTACCAGCTGGCAGGCTGTCTCTGCTCTTATTAAGCCCCGCCCCCCGCTGCCACTTTCTTGTCCTTTCTCCTTCCAAAACGACCTCCTCAACCAAATTCCTTACTTTCACCCTTCTCTCCATTCAACCATCCCTCCTTTCCCTCCCTCCCCTTCACCCCTAAAGAACAATCGGTAGGAAATTAACCCTCCCAGCGGACTGCGAGTCGGCTTATTACAGCTCATTACGACGACACAATTAGTGTGCAATCTTACACACAATGCCATCGTCCACCTCATCCTCTATTTTCCTCTCATCTCCTCCCCCCTGACCCCCCCCTTCTATCGAGTTCCTTCCTGTCTTCACATTTCTCAACATGACCGAACACACTCTGATCCCAACACACACACACACACACTATAACAGACGAGAGAAATGAAGAAAAGACGAGAGGAAGCAGTTGGAATGACCAATCACGGTCCAATCTACGGACATTCCCCTCCGCCCTCCCTCCCTCCCCCCCCATCCCCTGCACGCCCCCAGCAGGACACACTCATCCCAGTTAATGCTGTCACTGATTAGATCAGGGCAAAGCCAAACAAAACATACCTACAGAGACACTGTGCAGAGAGAGCAAGACGGAGAGAGAGACAGATGGAGAAGAGGAAACGAGAGGGGGAGAGAGAGAGAGAGAGGGAGAGAGAGAGAGAGGGAGAGAGATGGAAAAGAAAAGAGAGGGAGAAAAAGTAGAGGTGAAGAGGAAGCGAGGGAGAGCCACAGATAAGAGAAGAAGAGAGCGAATAAACAGAGACCGACAGTAGAGAGGAGAGAAAACGCCGAAGGAAGAACCGGGAGAAAGTGGAGAATGACAGAAGCGGAGGAGGTGCCACGCCAGGTGACCACGCGTCTCTAAAGCAGCTGCTGTCGTGGTGAAGTGGATCGTTGTGCGGGTCGTTCTGAGGGTCATCGTCTGTCTCTGTGTGAATGTGGACCAGACACTCTCCAACACCCAGATGCTCCATAGACCATTTACACCTGATTATATCACTACTGTTCACGGGTCCTGCTGGGAGCTCCAGCTGAGACCTTGACGTGTGTGTGTGTGTGTGTGTCTCTGTATATGCGTGTGTGTGTGTGTGTGTGTGTGTGTGAGGAGAATGGTCAATACCACTAACTGAGCTCTGCTTACTTTTGAACAACGTTTGGACAAACACACACACACACACCTTCTTGGTGAGGGAGTCGTCTGAGTCTGGGGGCATGCGAGTCGACACGTGGAAGACGGCCTCGACGGTGGAGGTGGCGTAGTAGGGCGTGGTCAGGCCAGTGCTACGGTTACGCTGCAGACCGCCCATGAAGCCACAGTGGCTGGTCAGGTTCACCTGCAGGAACAGGAAACACATCAACGACAGGAAACAACTGGAGAGAAAAGGCTGATCTGAAGACTAGAGAGTCTAGCCAACGAGTTATCCCCCAAATACAGCAATACAGAGTGCTAGTTAACAACTAGTTAACTGCCAGAGACAGCGATTCAAGCTCGACTTACCCACTTACAAAACATTATTTAGTAGGTAGCCTCTTAGAGACAGATAAGTAGTAGTTAACTGTCTACATATGAGTTAACCAGTAGGTGTTAACCCCTCACCTCCCAACCCAGTCCAGAGACAAAGTCCTCGTAGGCCTGACTGCCACTGGTGTTGGACAGGATGGAGTGTTTGTCCTCCTGACCCTCTGCTACGTAGAAAACAGCTATCTTGTGGGTCTCTCGGCTGGACGAGGGAGGGGAAGAGGGAGGAGAGATGGGAGAGAGGAAGACGTGTATAGTATACAGAGCATGCAAGGGGATACTTGCAAAGTCCTCACAAAGTCAACAATGTTATAACCATGGTGAGACCAAGCCTGTTTGAGGCACAGCTTCAGGAGGACGCCGTTCCCAGGAGGAAGGTTCGAGATCTTACCACTGCCTGGAGTCCAGGTTCTTCAGCTCCCTTAGAAGCTTCTCGTTCTTCTTAAGCAGGTGAAAGTTACTCCTGAGGAAAAACACACACAAACACAGACACACAGACCAGACCAGCAGTTAAGGGATGACACTGATTCTGGTAACATTTTAGACAGTTTTTTGTAATAAGAGTTAGTTAATAGGTAAGAAGGCCTTAGTAAGATAGTCAGTCTAATAAGCATCTTAAAAAGGCCTATTAACTAACGCTTATTCCAAGCACAAATATCTAAAGTGTTATCCTAATTCCTATCTTTCTACTTTCTCTCCCTTCTGATCATTCTTCCAAACCACTCTTCTCCCCAACTCTCCCTCCTCTCCTCACCCATTCCTCGCTCTTCTGCCTCTCTGAAATAAATCGTCTGCATCACTAATTGACCGACTTGTTGTTGTTGTCACAACCTCTGGGAATAACAGACCAATCCTGGAGGAACTAACAATGCTGTCTTCAGCAGTGACAGGAACCTGCTTAGAGAAGAGAACCCCCAGATGCACTTGAATACATTCATGCAGAACACAGACAGACAGACATCCAGTGGAGGGGGACAGACAGGCAGGCAGGCAGACATGCACACAGGCAGGCAGGCAGACAGACACAGACAGAGGAGGGGGACAGACAGCAGGCTGCAGTAGAGACAGGGAGGAACAGACAAGCTCCAGGGGACTGTAGAGACAGGGAGGAATTAACACGGCTCCAGGTGACAGTAGTTGAGGAAGCACAGAGATCCAATCACACAGGCCAGAAGAGAGATCAATAACATGATCTGATAGCTGTTGTCATTGTGTCAGTACTGTGCTATTAAAATCTCTCAAACTGGACTCAACACTTTGAACCTGGGTGCGGAGGACAGAAAGCAGAAGGGGTAGAGAGCTCTACAGGGTCTCTCTCGCTCTCTCTCTCTCCTGTATCCACTCTCTAGACACGAACAGGGTCTATATATATTGGGAACCCATGGAGAAAAGGTTCCGTATGTTCTAGAACCCTTTACAGGACATCTTGTAAAGGGACGTGTTTGAAAACTTCTGTATGAATGGAGGGGTAATTATTTGATTGTTAAAGAAGGTTTGAGTTTTTACTGCAGGGGAAAGGGGAGAGAGAGAGAGCACAGAGAGACAGAGAGAGAGAAGCCATGTGTTCTGACTGATTCACATATAAGACCTAGTTCCATGAAGAGGCCTTTCTTTGTCCCCCCCCCCCCCCCCCCCTCTCTTCATCCATGTGAGTATGTGCCTCTTTATTAGCTTGTTACTCTGTAATGGGCTTCATTTTCCCCTCTGAAAGAGAGCCATTTCAGAGGCAAGAGAGGGAACAGCATGAAAGGATCACACACACACACAGTTCTGCTCTCAAACACTGAGAGCCCAAGAAACACACACGAGCCCTGTGTGAATTGCTATGCCTTAGTCTCAGTAATAAATGGTGTCTATGAATACCAGGCAGACGGGGACAATAGAATCATTAAAGGTGCTCTTCTCCCCCCCTACACCCCCTCCCTCCCAATCCCTTTCCTACTCTCTCTCTCTCTCCTTCTCTCTCTCTCTCCTCTTCAGCAGACTCCATGAGAACACAAAGCACTGTTTTCAGGCAACCATGTGCCACTCAAACCCGGGCTGAGCCCCCCCCCCCGACGAGCTGGGCCCCCCTGCTGAGCGTACCTGTTCTCCCAGGAGTTCATCCCCAGGATGTTGAGCAGCAGCCGGCAGTAGTAGAAGGGGGACTGGGGCCGCTGGGGGAGGGGCTCACTCTGCCCCATGGCGCGCATGTTGGGCCCGTCGCCGCGGTGACGGGCGAAGTCGCGCTCCGCGGCGCACTGCTTGAGGATGGCGTTGATGACGTCGTTCTCCTGCTTCTCCGACACGCAGGTGGGGGGTGGGGCCGGGATGTTGAGGGGCGTGCCCGCGCGCTGAAGACACTCGGGGCTGGGGAAGCGAAAATAGTGTTGAACGTTATCGAGCGCGTTCGTCCATCTCTATACACACACCTTGGTACCTGGTTTGTGATCTAGCGGAGTACCTGGAGTATCCCAGGTACAGCAGCATCTCGTCCAGGGCGTCCTCGCCGTCTCGCAGCGCATCCCACGATGGCACCGTCTCCCTGCACACGCGCTTGGCGAGGGGCGGGGCCAACAGCTCGAGACACACCCCTTTGTCCTCCGCCTTGTCTTCCTCCCTTTCCTCTCTCCTGTTTTCGTCTCCTTCTGCACCCTCCCCCCTCTCCTCCCCCTGCTCCTCCTCCTCCAGCCCCTCCCCCTCGTCTTCCTCCGCCTCCTCCAACCCGCCCACCTCCTCCTCCTCCTCCTCCTCCCTTTCCTCCCCAAAGTCCTCCTCTCCTTTCTCCCCTGTCGCCTCCCCGGCCCCCGGCCCCCCTCTCCCCTCTCGGGGTGGGCTGCACAGCAGCAGGGCGTGGCCAGGGGGAGACCCGGACCCAGACTCGGGGTTGCACCCGGGGCAGTGGGGCGGTCCGTACAACACTGCAGAGTCCCAGGAGTGTTTGCCCGAGATGTCCCTGACGATGAGGCGCACGCAGGCGGGGGTGGTGGTGAGGCCGGCTGACATGCCCCCTCCTGGGAGGCCGTCCTCGGCCCGGATCTGCAGGCAGGACAGGAGGGTGGTGCCGTTCAGGGAGAAGAACTGCAGGTTGGGGGAGTGGAAGAGCTCCGGGCCCAGGTCGGCACTCTCACTGTATGGGTTGTCCTGGCTCTCACACACCTGCCGGGGGGGGGCAGCACATGGAGGATTCAGGAGTATTAGGACTGATTCATACCACACAGCTGGATACATTTTGGTCCCCTAAACCCCCCTCTCCCCTCCCTCCACCTCCCCCGCCCTCCACCTCCCCCGCCCTCCCTCCCTCCCCCTCCCTCCCTCCCTCCCTCCCTCCCTCCCTCCCTCCCTCCCTCCCTCCCCCGTCCTCCCTCCCTCCCCCTCCCTCCCTCCCTCCCTCCCCCGTCCTCCCTCCCTCCCCTGCCCTCCCTCCCTCCCTCCCCCGTCCTCCCCCGTCCTCCCTCCCTCCCTCCCCTGCCCTCCCTCCCTCCCTCCATCCCCTCACCCTCACCTGGCTGGTCAACGTGGCAGGCCCTCCACTCATGGGGTAGTGTCCCAGGTGGTTGACCAGGTGGGTGATGACCGTCCTGGCCGCGATGGAGATCAAACCGTGCTGGAGTCGACTACGAACTGCGGGGGGAGGCAGAGAGAGAGAGCGAAAGAAAGAGACAGGTCATCTTCACCTGCTCAAGCACTGGTCACCATGGAAGAGCTCACTCTGACCCCCAGCTAGACTGTGGGGAAGTTTGAAGGGGGAGATTAATGCGAGCTTATGGGAACTGGCCACAAGGAGAGAGAGTGAAGAAGATGAGGAAGACCTCATGACAGGAATCCTCTAAAGGCAAACTCATTATCTCTCTCTCTCCCTCCCTCTGTCTGCTCAGTCGATAAAACCTAGAGACCAGCAGTGTGTGTGTGTGTGTGTGTGTGTGTGTGTGTGTGTGTGTGTGGCGTCCAGGGAGAGAGCATGTCTGAACAGTCTCCGCGGAGGAGCCCTGGAGTAGCCTGCCGTAGCGCTGGATCTAGCCAATCAGATGTCATTATGGCTTGATCTATTCCCAGATAGGCCACTCATGTAGAGTCTGGTTCCTGTACATTACTGGAGACAAGCTGAGTGGAAACCAATACCGCCACACAAACACACACACACACCCTACATCCACTACACACACACACAGTACATTGCTATCTGACTCCCTACTGAGAGAGAGCCAATGCCATCACACATACTGTGCCAGCAGTCAGTCCTGCCCAATCAACGTGATCACACCATACAGAGACATAACAGGCTTCAACACATCCACACCAAGCACACACACACACACCTCTGTGTCAATAACAGTACACTGGCACATTCTCCTAACTCTGTGACTCTTCTGTCACACATCTCATCTCTGCAACATCCCTCCATCCTCTTCCACTAAAGACAAGGAAGGACGGAGGGATGATGGATGGATGGAGGGATGGATGGATAGGTGGAAGAAGACAGTAAATAAATTGAGAGTGAGATGGAGGGAAGGGAGATCAGAGAGAGAGGAGCAGATCAGAGCAAGTGTCTGACAGAAGTGCGTGCGTGCGTGTCTCTGTGTGTGTGTATCTGGGTCTGTATGTGTGTGTATCTGGGTCTGTGTGTGTGTGTGTGCGCCAGCGCTCACCCTCCGTGACAGGCTGCAGTTTGGAGGAGCGCTCAGAGTCGGGGGAGTGAAGAGGCTCGGGCTCCTTCAGGCTCTCCAGGGGCAGGAAGGGGTCGTAGTCCGGGCTGGTCAGGTCAGACAGGTTCAGGGGGAAGTACCTGGAGCTGCTCAGAGTCTGGGCTCCGTATACACACCCATGGAGAACCTGCAGGGAGGGAGGGAGAGAGGGAGGGAGGAAAAGGAAAAAAAGAGAGGATGGAGCGAGCGAGGAAGAGATGTGTGCGGAAAAGGGGTAGAAAGGAAGAGAGAGATGATGAGATCTAAGAATGCTAAAATTCACCATATGCATTGTGGGTCCATGCAGTCCAAAATACATGAGAGAGAGATAGTGGGGGCGAGAGAGACAGATCCCTAATCACAGATATGAGAGACTAATCAAATTAATTATCATGTCGCAGCAACACGGCATGTTGCCGTGGAGACTGAGAGGGTGGGGGGTGATTGGAGGAGAGTTCTGAGGACGAGAGTGAGGTTGCTCTTTAATTGTGCTTTTTATGTGAATCCCCATTAGTTTCTGCTCGAGCAAAGGGTACTGTTCCTGTAGACCAATTGAGGAGTTTCAAGTGTGTATGCGTGTGTGTGTGTGTGTGAGTGTGTATGTGTGCGTGCGAGTGAACTAGAGAGCTATAATAGACCCATTAGCAAAGGAGTAAAGTCACACACACACAACCTTATATATGCAGCTGAGGACAGACTTGTCGCTGCGGTGCTCCTTGTCGGGGCTGAGTGTGTTGACGGGCTGCAGCAGGGTCTGTGGAGGCAGGGCCATCACCCAGTCCAACAGGCACAGCAGGAGAGATACCACCAGCTGGGGAAGGGACACATCAGGCACCGCTTCATATCAGCTACAACACACACACACACACCTCCAGGTCTGATACCGGTTACTAACACACACCAGGAAGGGGGATTTCCTGGCCACCCTAACTGTACTGATCTTTTCATTTGCATGACTCGCAGTTCAGCCGAAAAAACTCCTGCTAGTTTGAACGGCTCAAAAGTCAGGTGGTGAAATATTGCGAAATCTCTTAACGAAATAAAAAAACTTGATCACTCACTTATATTTGACAAATGAACGGATAACCAGGCGATCACTGACCTCAAATTCTGCATTAAGGAGGTCTGACCTGTGGTTTCATGCTAGCTGCCATGTCACTGCCTCTGTACTCGTTCTGTTCACAACGACACTAAAGCTGAATGTAATGTAACTGGTGTGTGCAGGCCGGCCTGTCCAGAGAGCCTACCCTCTTGTCCAGCTCGTGGGGCGAGCACTCAGTAGTGGGCAGCAGGTAGGTGATGGTGGCGATCAGGATCTGGAACACAACATCACCCTTCATCGGTTACAACATACTATGCACCAGATAGACAAGCAGACCCTCCCGAATGAAGCTCGTTTGATCTGCAGCTTCTGCAGTCCGCCTGAGGTCCTCACCTCCACGATCTTCTTTGGCGTGTCGGGGGGGAACTTCTGAAGGTGGTCCACGTAGCTGATGAGCAGGTGCAGGATGTCTGAGGCCACCAGGGCCACGCTCTTATTGGGATACTGCAGAAAAACACACACACACATATATTACCAACGGTCGTATACCAGAACACAGACAACAGACCAAGAATTCCATGGTGCCAAACCGAGGATTAAGATGTGGATGGGTGTTGTTGCCTGTGTGTGTGTGTGTGTGTCACAGACACCTGCTCCTCCACCAGTCTCCGACCCTGGCAGGGAAACAGCTGTCAAAGCAGCATGGGACTCTACGAAACACAATAGACCTGGTCTCTAGCCAACGTGTTTGTGTGTGTGAGTGGTATCAATGAGAGAGTGTGTGTGTGTGTGTGAGCATGTGTCAGTGTGTGTGTTGGAGGTCTGGCTAGCTACCCCACTCCAGGGAGGAATATAATCATTCCTAGAGGGGTGAGGCAGCAGCATTCTTCCCTGGATCCGACCTCTGTCTGGGGGGGAGAGAGGGACAGGAGGGGGGAGGAGGAGGGAGGCGAGGGGGGAATTGGAGGAGCCAAACATTTTGACAGGCCAGGGTTACTGTTTCTGTGAGTGTAATGTGTGTGTGCTCTGCAGGCCAGCGGTACTGCCAGTGCTGAGGCTCCAGGGAGAGAGAGAGGACCCAACCAGGGATAGAGAAACCCATATGGCCCCGGATAAAAGACACCCACACTTTGTGGTCCAACACACATGCGCATACACATACACACACTTCAAGTGCAACCATGTGCAAAATGCGTTTGATGAATTCCAATATCATGTGTCATTAAAACATGTTAATTGCAGTCTAAATACAAATATCAGAGCATATTAATCATTCCATAATGAAAATGCCTGGACACATTTACTCTCACTATAAACCCATGATTTCCTATGATGCACACGCAGTTAGCATGTGGTACCAGACATGTATGCAGTTAGCGTGTGGTACCTTGAGGGTCACACAGATGACGTTGAGAGCTTCTTTAATCTGGATGTGCTGAGTGCCGTGGACCAGCTCTTCACACAGCCAGATCCCCAGGCTGCACAGAGCCACGCACCTGGAGCACACACACACACACACACACACACGGTACGTTTGTTATTCTTGTGTTATCATTACTATTTTACACACCCACCACTTCCCCCCCCCCGATAGTTCCTCTGTTATTGACTTTCTCTGATATTTTCTTAATTCTCGTATGTCTTGTTCCAAAGAGCTGTAATATCTAGGATCTTTAGAGATATTAGGGCAAACTGCCGGTTCACATAGAACATCAACAACAGATGATTGGCAGCTCCGGTCACCTTCAAGTGACCTTGAGAGACACAGAAGGAGAGGTCAGCATGTCTGGACGTCTGGAGGACACGAATCAAGGACAGTCTAAAACCCTCCACCACCCCCCTCCTCCTCCCCCTCCACCACCTCCTCTCCTCTCTCTCCTGCTCCTCCCCCCCCCACATGTCTCCTGATACTAAGCTCTTCTACCCCTACAGTACAGACCCCCAAACTCCCTCCCCCTTCCCCCACCAAGACAGCAGAGTGTGTAGATTATCTAGTACAGATGACTCTAATCTGTCTGTCTGACTGCTGGTCACCAGACCAATCAGTCTGCATCAATCCACACACACCCCAGCCGTGCACAAACACACACATCCCAAACGCACACCTACCTAACCCACATAGACACAAACACCAGTGTCATGCTCAGACTCCCCCCTCCCCCCCTCCATCCCATGACAATCCAGTAACAACTTTATCCTAAACCCCCCCCCCCCACCATTGTTAGGATTGTCAGTGGCGATAATGATAATCATGACATGACAGATGTCTCAGCGCTGAGATGCTGTGCAGCCGTCCCACTTCTGCTGTCAGAGGCAGACTGCTTTAATACATCTGTTTGATGGAGACACTGCTCTCTAGCCTGCTACTGTATGGTGGAGCTTAGATTAACCAGCATTAACCACTTAGAGAGAGAGACAGCGCAAGAGAGTGAGAGAGAGAGAGACAGAAAGAGAGAGAGAGACAGAGTGAGAGACAGAGAGTGAGAGACAGAGACAAAAAGAGACAGAGTGAGAGAGACAGAGACATACAGAGACAGACAGAGAGAGAGACAGACAGACAGACAGAGAGACACAGAGACAGAGAGAGACAGACAGAGAGAGACACAGAGACAGAGAGAGACAGAGAGAGACACAGAGACAGAGAGAGACACAGAGACAGAGAGAGACAGAGTGTGTGGTCTCACCGTGCTGGAGCCGAGGGCTCATCTCTAGCTGAACTCAGGATGTGTTTGATGATGTGCTCCTAAAACACATGGGAGAAGAGACAGAGATGTTGCTGTTACACACACACACACACACTCATAAACAAGCACACACACGCGTTAAACGGTGTTTAGTCATTCAGAGGCGTCAGGTGAATCATCCAGACCACACCAGACACTACAGTGCATGGCATTAGCTGTTTACACGCAAATGACAACATCAACACGGGGCGGCTAGCAGAATGACTGATCAGACATTATCCCGTTAGCCTTGCTCCCTACCTCCCACTGGGGACCGCACCCACACCCCCCCCACACACACACACACACACACCCACACACACACCCCCACCCGTCCGTAGGCTTACCTTGACGTCTCTGAACTTGGTCATGACCACGTCGGCGGTGGTGGGGTGGAGAGCAGGAAGCTCCTCGTACAGGTTGGGAAAACACACCAGAGAGCCCAGCAGGATCTGGGCCTCCACCCTGGGGGCCTGCTCCCACACACACACAGAGACACACACACAGACACACACGCACACACACACACACAGGGGAGGAATGGGACTCAACAGTGTGAACCATCAGACCACCACTACCACATTACAGTCCAGCCATGGACAAACACAGGTGGGATTAAAGTGTTGAAACAGACTGTGAATCTAAACCACCCAACAGTGTCTGTCCGTCTGGATGTGGAGACAGGTTTCCATGTGTGAGCAGCTGAATGGGTCTCCAGGGGCGGATGGTTTCAAGGGGGGGTGTGATTACTGGTACTTGGTCAAGTCAAATGTATAGTCAAGTGTTTATATATATACATTTATGTGTGTGTGTGTCTGTGTATGTGTGTGTATGTGTGTGTGCTGTACATTGAGCGAGGCGCTGGCAGTGACTCTGCTGGCGGCAATGATGACGTCCAGGATGAGCATGGTGGCTCCCGGCAGGCCCACGGAGAAGAAGCGAGGGGAGCAGTGCTTGATGATGGTGTTCACGATGTCCTGGAGGGTCCACACACACACAGGCCCGACTGTTAACTCCTGTTCATTTAAAGTTATAGGCCCCGAAAGGTCACGTTCTTCCTGTTTCAATGTACTGGTGACCACACTGGTGACCACACACACACACACACACACACACACACACACACTGCTCCCCTACGCAGAGAGGCCTACCTGGTCCACATGCAGCAGGCCGCAGTGCATGATGTTGTAGAAGTGTGTGAGGAAGTCGGAGTTGGGCGACACATCCTGCCTCCTCTTCATGATCTTGCAGATCAGCTTGTAGGCATGAAGCTTCCCTTGCTTATAGCGCTCCGTCAGCATGGTGGCCTGGGGAGGAACACACACACAGATGGACTTTTACAGCTTATGATGTGTGTGTGTGTGTGTCATGTGTCTTCAGCAGTGAGGTGGTTCATCTACCTTCTAGAAGGGACAGGGGCGGTGTGTTGTATCGCCATGGGAACGCAGACCTACCTTGAAGAGCCAGGGAGTGAGGATGCGGAGGGGCGGGATCAGGACCGGAGGGGGCGGAGACGACTGGTTGTCCAATGAGATGCCCAGGTTGTCTCTGATCTGGGGAGAGAAGGACAGACAGGGAAGGGATGGATGAGGGGGCGGAATGAGAGAGAAGGAGAGAAAGAGAGAGAGAAGAGGGAAAGAAAGAGAGAGAAAAGAGGCAGAAGTGAAAAAAGAAAAGTGTATGTATTAGGTCACATGAAGACTGATGTCCTATCAAATATCAACAGAACTGTGATTGGCTGGAGTATGTATGTGGTCCTCATCGACAGCTGTATGTGTGTGTGTGTGTGTGGCGACCTTCTCACCTTGGCCAGGTTCTGCCAGAGCTCGCACAGGTAGTCAAACACCTGAGCGTGGATTTCTGGGTCTTTGATGGTGTTGACGTCTCCCAGGATACCCAACATCCGCCTCCACATCACCGTGGCAACATCGGCGTGCCAGCCTGTGAGCGTGCCGCCCGCCATGACACTGCAGTCCTCCGTCGGAAACTCACTAGCTTCTGGAGAGACGACAGGTGACGAGGGGTGAGAGAGAGAGAGTGAAAGTGTTTAGGTGTGTGTGTGTGGAGAGGGCAATTTAGGGGGGTGGGGGAGATAGTGTGTTACCCAGGTCGTCAGGAGTCTGCAGGACAGAGTGGTGCAGCTTCTCATCCAGCTGCAGG
The DNA here is from genome assembly GCF_021917145.1 of Hypomesus transpacificus. Lineage (NCBI taxonomy): Eukaryota > Metazoa > Chordata > Actinopteri > Osmeriformes > Osmeridae > Hypomesus > Hypomesus transpacificus. The sequence goes on from NC_061062.1 coordinate 3,886,628, forward strand.
TCTTTGTGTTCAGTGTGTTCAGCAGTGAGAGTGGCTGGAGACGGGGTCTGGGATCTGGACCCCCCCAGAGAATGCACCGGAGACGCACTCTCTGACCCTAAACACACACACACACAGGTGGCGAGGGATACTTAGTAATGAACAGACACTAAGTGTGCGTGTGTGCGAGCGAGCAAGTGATTGAGTGTGAGGGAGTGAGTGAGTGATTGTGAGGGAGTGAACTTGAGTGAGAGAGCGAGCAAGTGATTGAGTGAGTGTGAGTGAGTGAGTGAGTGAGTAATTGAGTGTGAGTGAGTGATTGAGTGAGTGAGTGATTGAGTGAGTGATTGAGTGAGTGAGTAATTGAGTGTGAGTGAGTGATTGAGTGAGTGAGTGAGTGATTGAGTGATTGAGTGAGTGATTGAGTGAGTGAGTAATTGAGTGTGAGTGAGTGATTGAGTGAGTGAGTGATTGAGTGATTGAGTGATTGAGTGAGTGATTGAGTGAGTAATTGAGTGTGAGTGAGTGATTGAGTGAGTGAGTGATTGAGTGATTGAGTGAGTGATTGAGTGAGTGAGTAATTGAGTGTGAGTGAGTGATTGAGTGAGTGAGTGAGTGATTGAGTGATTGAGTGATTGAGTGATTGAGTGAGTGAGTGAGTGAGTAATTGAGTGTGAGTGAGTGATTGAGTGAGTGAGTGAGTGATTGAGTGAGTGATTGAGTGAGTGATTGAGTGAGTAATTGAGTGTGAGTGAGTGATTGAGTGAGTGAGTGATTGAGTGATTGAGTGATTGAGTGAGTGAGTGAGTAATTGAGTGTGAGTGAGTGAGTGAGTGATTGAGTGAGTGAGTGAGTGATTGAGTGAGTGAGTAATTGAGTGTGAGTGATTGAGTGAGTGATTGAGTGTCGTCACCTGTTATGGTGACAGTATCAGCAGACAGGCCGTGCTGACTGAGGCTGCTGGACTCAGAGTCCATGTTGAGCGTGGTCAGACTGGCCACTTCCTGCTCGTCAGCGCTCTGGCCCACGCCCCCTCCCAGGCTGTCCTGGTCCAACGATCCGTTACCACCAGCCTCCGAGCCAAAACTGAAATCTACACAGCGCCACCAACTGGTCAGACTGACTGCTAAACGTGACCAGAATACACAGTAGATGCCACATTCCGCTCTGTTCCCATCACCGATCGTCTTCTCTCGGGTGTGACCTGGTGGAGAGACCCGTGGCACTTACTCTCAAACTTGCAGTTGGAATACTGGAAGGCGTTGAAGGAGTCTGATTGGCTGTCGGAGCTGACCACGTCGCTGCCGCTGGCGCTGGCGGGAGAGGTCCACTCGGAGGGCACGCCGGGGTCGTCGACGGGCCGCGTGGCGCCCTGCCGCTCCAGCAGCTCTGGGAGGTCCTTGGGGATCTCCAGAATGCCTGGGCTGCTACCACGGCGACCCTGGGAGGAGGGGGGCGGGAGGGAGGGAAGCAGTTGACAATCACACATTTGAAAGGATGGTTGAGATATACACTACTATGGACAGGGATGGTGTGTGTATGTGTGTGCGTAGGTGTTTGTGTGCACGTGTGTGTGTAGGTGTGTGTGTGTGTGTAGGTGTGTGTAGGTGTGTGTGCACGTGTGTGTGTAGGTGTTTGTGTGTGTGTGTGTAGCTGTGTGTGTGTGTGTAGGTGTGTGTGTGTGTGTGGCCTCACAGAGGTGCCTCGGGTCCGGAGTCTCTCCTGTATGAATTCGTCCATCAGGTCAGTAAAGTTTGGGTTGGTGCTTCCTGCATCGCTGGACACAGGGCGTGTCTTCTGACCCCCCTCCTCCTTATTGGCTGAGAGCAGATACAGACAGACACGTCACTATCGCCATGGACACGGCTCTACTGCAACACGTTCAGAAAACACAATTGTCAAAGGGGAAACAGGACTGTGCTGTTGTGACAGGCTGTGTCGTGAAGCATCTACGTGTGTGAGCGTTTAGTTGTTGAGACTTGAGATGTACACCAAAACAGCAGCTAACTCACAACCTAAAATACACAGGAAACGAATAAAACTGCTGAAAGGAACCATCTCAAAGGGAGGCCAACCAAGTGATTATAAACAGTAAAGCGATGCAGGAGTTACCCGATGCATGCAGTTAGGAGAGAGAGAGAAAGAAAGAGAGACAAAGAGAGAGACAGAGAGATGGATGTAAAATAGAGAGAGCACCTTGTTAAGTCCAGGCCATGAGCACATCTCAGACTGTGATTAGTCCAGCTAGCGACACACAGACTGACACACACACACACACACACCCCACACACACACACACACCCACACCCAAACTCCACCATCAGGAGTATCCATCCAGTCTTCCTTCCTCTCCAGAACTCATCCATGTATTTATCATCCCTCACGCACTCCATTTGCCAATAACTCCCTCATCCATCCATTCATCCATCCTCTGTTACGTGACCACTCATCCACAGCTGTTAAGTCTTGCAGTACGGGGTGTCAAGCAAGATAGAACCAGAGAGCTGTAACCATAGAAACAGAATCAATAGAGGGATTATGTACACTCTTGGATGCGTACTTCCATGAGAGCAACCCTACTGTAACCCTACAGTTACTAGTCCTGTCTCTGGTTAGTGTGGACTGACTACTTCCGGTCTTCTGGTTAATTTAAATCATTGATAATCATCAAGTACGGTTATTATGCAGTAATGAATAAATAATTCATTCAAATGAATTAATATATTGATCAACTAATATTAAGTCTAGTGCCAACACAAAGCCACCACTGCAGGTTAGGAGCACAGTCTGTGGTACCAAGCTGGGACCCAGGAAGAGAAGACAATGTTGGATCCTTCACTCAGGAGGTCCAGTAGACAGGAGAGCCCTGATGTCAGCCCAGCTGGAGCTGCAGAACTAATGACGTCTTTGAGACGTCCTTCTCTTAATGTCGCTTAGTTAGTCAACCGCATGTAAAAGGCTCATGAGCCCAGGGACACAGGGCTGTCAAGTCCCTTCAGTTCTGACTGCAAGAGCTCTGCTGCCCCCAGGAGGCTTGACATAGAACTGCAGCAGCTCCTGGGAGCTCTCCGAACGCAGACACACGCTGAGCCTGTCTTCCCACTGCTACGCTCCAGGACCAGACCTCCCCCACTACACTACAGAACACCTGTACACTGGATCCCAACTGCTGCGGATTCGATGGAAAGCAGTCACAGGTGCTGAAGCGTGTGTGTGCGTGTGTGTGTTGAGGTTAGTGCCTGAAGTGTGTGTGTGTGTGTTTGATGGGAGAGAGGGCTGATGTCTAGGAGGGAGGCATGAGGCCGCATGCAGCATCCAAGACAGGGGGGGGGGGGAGGAGGGAGGGGGGGCAGAGGTTTAGTCCCAAAGCTGGAGTAGGAGGAAGGGGGGGCATCCTAGGGAAGGAGAGGGGCACCCCAGCCTCTCGGTCGGTCACGCAGGGCTACTTTCAAAAGGAAACACAAAAAAAAAGGCTTCAATTCAATCAACCAATCGGCATTCAGCAAAAAAAAAAATCAAAGATAGAACGGAGAAAAGGAGAAAGAAAGGCGCTTTTTTTGTTTGTTTGTGTTTATGACTGTTCCTTCCTCATTTATCTGTTTGTTGTTTGTTGTAGTTGTGTTCCGGTGAAGCTTCAGGAATCCTCACCTGGGGTCTTCCTCCCAAAATATCCCAGAACATGGGTGTAGAGATCCTTGAGAGGGGCATCGCCCGCCGACCGCCCCGCCCTCGAGGGGGAGGTGCCTTGGGTCCGCGGCTTGGAAAGGGCGTGGACCACAGACTTATAGACCCCGCCCAGCAGCGCCACCTGCTGGCGGGAGGGACTGGAGTCCGACTCCTGGGACCGGGAACGTAACCCACGGTGATAAAGGGAGGCACGGCCTAGTCGGCCACGCCCACATCCAGACACGCCCCCCTGCTCTGCCTGCTGCTCCTCGCCCGACCCCTCCCACGACACCGGCAGTGACCTGTCTTTGACCTCTTTCCCCTTTGCCCCGCCTCCTCCTCCTCCACCACCTCCGGCTTTGGCCCCCCCGGGCCCCGCCCTGGCCCCCGGGCGGTCCCCAGAGGAGAGGCTGTGGCTGTGGAAGTGGCTGAGGCGGCGTAGACGAGCCTTCCAGTGGGCCTCCTTGCTATCCAGTGGGTTGTGGAACTGCACAGACTCAGTGGAGGGTCTGAAACTGACATGGACCCCCCCGTCGTGACGCTTCTTGGGCCTGCCCCGGACCAGCCTGGGTCTGGCGGGGTGGGGCTGTCCCGCCCCGACCCCCTCCTCGCCCGCGGTCGCATCCTGCCTGACCAGGCGGGGCTCCTCCCCTTCGTCTGCGCCCCCGTCCCCTGCAGAGCCCTGCAGCTCCTTCTGCTCTAGGTTAGAGCCCCCCCTGGTGGCCGCCCAGTCACACTGCTGCTCCAGACACTGGTAGATGCTGCTCTGCTCTGCCTCTACGGCCTCCTCCTCAGAGTCTACACTTCCCTGGCCCTGGTTGTGGAGATGACACACCTGTCCTACCTGGACCTGTCTGCCCCCGCCTCCTGTCTGGTCAGACGCACTGCTGCCCTCCCTCGCCGGAACAGAGGCAGCCCTCTCCCCCGCCTCCCCCCTGACCTCCCACATCTCCTCCTGGCCTCTCAGGTACTCCCTGAGGGAGGAAAACAGATCATCCTCCCCTTCCTCCCCCTCTCCCTCCCCCTCTCTCTCATAGGACTGGGTGAGGGCAGAATCTGCCCTGGAGCGATCAGATACCAGCCACAGGTGGTCGTATATGCTGTCGCCCCCCTCTAGGGAGGAGATTCTGCCTTCTGGGGCTGAGGGGGGGGCAGGGGGGTGCAGAGGGGGACTCCTGGGGGAGCCGAGGGGGGGGGGGGACAGTGGTGTTGATGGAGGGGGAGGAAGTGGAAGGTGATTGGCTTTCGGGGACAGGAAGGTCACCTTTGACCCTATCGGTGATGAAGGGCTCCATGATGTCAGAGGCGCTGCTGCTGCGGGGGAGGGGTGGGGGCGGGGCCTCCAGGTCACCTGACGCAGAGAACACCTCAGAAGGCGGGACTTCCTCACTCTGGGAGGCGTGGCGTATTCGTGGGGCGCGGGGGGCCATGGCCATAGGGGGGTCCTCCAGATCTACAGACACAGGAGAGAGAGGGTTAACACACACACACTGTACTCACTCATGCATGAACATCTGTGCACACATGATATTGTATACCACACAACACAGCATGACACATCAGCATTCCTCTTCGAGGTTTAGAAGCTTCTCGGCTTCATCACATTAGAGTTGATCTGGACCAGAGGGGATGTTTTGTCATTTTGATTCAAACAACTTTATTGTTCAACTTGGTGGAAGCTTGTCTTTGGCCTAATCAGACAATATTTATTAGGCTTGGCCCAAACAAAAGGATGGGTCTGTGTCTGGGCTGACGGCTTGTCACAGCCCAGATCATCACCCCAGGAGTAGCATTGTCCCTCTCAGAGGAATATTACGTTTCAATCACGCTTTCATCCAAAGTGACATAGAAATATAACAGAACAAGACCCAAAGGAACCTGGAGGTGTCCAAAACCTGGGCTTCATTTCTCAAAGGTTCACTTTCCAATAGACATTCTCCAGTGAGAAGGTTTTGGAATCGTGGACTTGGAATGCTTGAACCAGCATCCAAGCCAAATGCAAGTGCAAAGCTGAACTATCCCTTTAATGTGCGGGTGGGAACACCTGGCCAGCAGAACTCCGTTACATCCAGCACCAGGCTTCTAACAGTCACACAGGCAGTCACACAGGCAGTCACACAGGCAGTCACACAGGCAGTCAGTCAAACACATGCAGGGGTAACTGTCCTGAAGGGAGACCACAATACAACACCTACAGCAGCAACCACAACAAAACAACAACTCCAGACTTGGTCGATGTGAAGGATAGGGTGAGGCAAGACAGCAAGGCAGTGCAGACAGACAGGTCATGCAGACAGACAGGTCATGCAGACAGACAGGTCATGCAGGTCCACGAGACAGGCAGCAGCAGGTGCAGAAACACACGGCTGGAGCGGGACGCAGACAGACAGTTGGGTCCCGGTCTCCAGGTGAGGGGCGACACACACGAGAAGATAGAAGGTTGTGCAGGTAGAAGAACGGGTGCAGAAACTCAGGTGTGTAGGATGGAGGAAGGGGGGGTGGCAGACGTGTGTGTGTGTGTGTTGGGTGTGAGACATCCAGCTGGAACCAGGTGGAGACGTGTCTACCTGACAGGTGGTCAGCTAGTGAGGGGAGGGCAGAGTCGGGTAGGAGAGGGAGGGCAGGATGGACCAGCACCGGAGCACTTTTAGCACTGCGGATAAAGGCTGAGGACAGGAGGCTGTCACCTGTGGAGCAGCTCCGCAGGGCTGGGGGAGGAAGGGGGAGGAAGAGAGGAGAGGGGAGAGGGGAGGAAGGAGGGGTAGAGAGGAGAAGAGGGAGCAGGGTGTAAGAGGGAGGGAAAGGAGGAAGGAGGGGATGGAGTGGAAAGAAGAGGTAATTAAGTGGTGGTGGTGGGAAATAGCAGGGGGGGGGGGCAGAAGGAAGGAAGAACAGGAAGAGAGTGAGACCGAAGAGATAGGTAGTGAAAGTCAGCAGGCAGACAGGCAGACAGCAGTGCTCCTGGGAGAGAGAGACAGAGAGAAGGCCTCAGCACTGAGGCAGGGCACAGGAAAATGTGGACAGAGCCCTTTTCTCACCGGCCCTAAGGGCCTTTCCCCAAAAACTTGACTTCAAAATATGGTAATAGTCATGGGATTTTCTCACAAAATTACTTCTGGTTCTATGTTACGATTCACCCTAACCGTTGTCTCGGAAACTGGGTTTCAATCTAATTCAGTTAAAACCAGACGCGGCAAGGCACAAACAGTTCCTGCTTTCACCAGCACCTTCCAGAAGTCTAATCAGTGCCCACAGGGCTTTTCCTATACTTAGATAGACGCTTGGCAGGCCCCCAACCTCCCCTCCCACCCCCCCCCCCCCCCCACTCCACAAACTCACCCACGGTCTTCTGGCGCACGATGCTGCGTGCCTTCTCGATGCCTGGGGAGCCGGCCGTGGTGGCGCTGCGCTGCCTCATGGCTGCCGCCTGGCCCGGCTGGTCTCTGCTCCAGCCCTTGGAGAAGGAGCGGTCCACCACCATCTTCTGCCCCTCCAGACCTCCACCTGGAAGAAGGACAAGAAGAAGACGTGTGGAGGGTGGAGGCAGGGAGGATACGACAAAACAAGAACCCCCTAGGAATCCCAGACGAGGCTCGCTCTCCCGCCTACCTTTCCCCTTGTGCTTCTTCTGCTTCTGTTCGCTCAGTTTGTCCAGCGGCAGCTCCTGTAAGTCCAGGCTGTAGAGGTTCCGGGCCAGAACCTTGGTGAGCGTCTCCATGGTGAGGGACCACTCGGTGACCAGCTCCTCCCAGCAGGTGAGCGAGGACAGCACGGCCAGCAGGTCGTCCCACAGCTCCCGGCTGATGTACACGTTCAGGTTCCCCTTGATCCACGCCACGATCAGAGTCTAGGACGACAGGTCACGGGGTCAGGGTAATTTGAACACTACAGGGTCGGGGTCCAGGTCATTCAAACACTACAGGGTCGGGATCCAGGTCATTCAAACACTACAGGGTCAGGGTTCGGGTCATCCTAACACTACAGGGTCGGGGTTACACTACAGGGTCAGTACTGGGTCAGGGTTACACTACAGGGTCAGGGTCGGAGTCAGGGTAACACTACAGGGTCAGGGTCGGAGTCAGGGTAACACTACAGGGTTACCTGGAAGACGGCTCCAGCCAGACGTCCAGATAGAGTCATGCTCTTCTTTCCCTGGGGCATTATGGAGGGAGGCCTCTTCATCACACACTCTGTTACCCTGAGGAGCACCAGCAGGATCTGCTCCCTGCACACACACACACACACACACACACACACACACACACACACACACACAATAAAAGAAAGCTGAGCTTCATTGCAATTTGAAGGTCTAAGCTAGGGTCTAGAGAGCTAGTAGTTTATATACAGTCTTGCTAGTATCTGAAGAAGTTGAGTCTATGGGAGCAAGGAGCTAGTATGTAAGAAACTAGGGGTCAGTCTTAGGAACTAAGGGTGTAGGGAGCCAGGGGCTAGTAGATATCAGCTGTCAGTACCAGGTCTTCTGGTCCATGGTCTCGTGCATGACCAGGCTACGGTAGATGTTGAGGACTCTCTTGCACATGTCCACATGTTCCTCCAGCAGGATCTTCACCTCATTGGCTGGCTCCAAGAGGAAGACATTGGAAGAGTTGGTGATGAACACCTGGAGGATGAGGAGAGGAGAGGAGGAGGACAGATTGGAAAGAGGAAGACGTAAGAGGAGGTGTAGAAGATCCTTAAAAAAGGCGAATTATCTGGTGAGTGTGTGTGTGTGACGGTATTTGTTAACTGTACCTGTAGAGTTGGTTGGACTCCAGCATGAACACTGTACTCCAGCAGTTCGTTGTCAATCATTTTATTCACACCCTGATGAGACAGAGAGCACTTTAGATTTCAAGACCATTTGTGTGCCACACACACCCACCCACCCACCCACACCCGCCCCCACACACACACACACACCCTGCCATCCTTCACCTCCTCCTCCTTCTCCTGCGGCACCCGTGGCTCCTGGCTGTTCCTCCCGGCCATGGGATTTAGACCCTCCTCTGGCTCCCTCATGAAGACTGGCTTGTCCTCCTGGGCGATCCACTCCTGGTACACCCTCACCACTTTCCTCATGGCCGCAGCTTCACACATGGGCAGCAGGAACGCCTAGGTAGGGGAGAGCACAGACACACACACACACAGCTCCTTACCTGGACGTGAACGTGTGTGTACGTGCCTAAACAAACTGCTACCCTCCGCGCGCGTTTCCCTATTCGTCTGTTTCCCGCCTGCGTCCCCAGTCTTTGTCTCCTATGTTAAAGCGCGTGCGCGCGTACGTTACCCCGTGTGTGACCCGTCCGCTAAGGCGCTACCTGTCTGAAGATCTCCGTGATGAAGTTGACGTTGGTCCGGGAGCAGCAGAGCACTCGGCGGACCACCTCCATGTCGGTCAGCTGCTCCTCGTCCATGCTACACAGGCTGGACGAGCTGGGCTCCCTCTCCGTCAGGGTGCTGGTGTTGGAGTGGCTCTGCTCCCCCTCGCACGCCCCGCCCACGCCCCCGTCCAGGCCGTCCGGCTGCCGGGGGAAACCGCCCCCGTCCTCCAGGCGCGCTGCCAGGCCTGCTGCCGCGCGCTGGAAGAGGAAGAGGGGGCGCGAACACGCACACGCACGGAACGCCAGACACACAAACAGACAGACACACAGACCACCATTGATCACTACATAACAGGCGGAAACAAACTTTGAAAAGAACCCCTTAAAAAGTAACCTTCTCTGAGACAGACCCCCGGAGATCCCGTTGGTTCCTAAGCGTCCAGATTCCCGTTAGAATGTGGAACATGGTTTACCTGGATGTTCTTGGGCACGTTCTCCCCCTCCGTCCCGGGGATGATGGTGGTGGTGTTGGAGCGGGGTTCCAGCCAGAAGGACACCAGCCAGCGGATGAAGATCACCCTGGCCTGCAGGAAGCTGTCCTTGGTGCAGTACACCACCTCGCTGTTCTCGTGCTCCCGGCGCACCACACAGTAGTACGGCTTCGCCCGGATGGGGGGCACCTCTGGAGGATGCCGACACATAACTGGGTTTAGCTCAGTGGTAAAGCATTTGACTACAGATTTATAGATTGTGGGTTCGAATCCCCTCTTTGGGGAAAAATAGAGTCAGCTAGATGAAGACGTTATAATACACTGAAACACCAGGCTCTACCACAACAGTGACCTGTATTACTGCAGTGCTAAAGTTTGGGACAAGGCCAGCTCCTTATGTATGGACAGAGGGTCAACAGGTCAGTTATCTGTGAGACGTCTGGTTTCTACTCTATTTCAACTTATTCCACTCGTCTCTACTCTCCTTACCCAGGATGGGCTGGTAGAGGCTGGTCTCCTTGGAGAAGTTGGGGAAGATGTGAGGAAGGTAGAACTTCTTGAAGTTTTCAAACAGGAAGGCAAAACCTTTCTCATGGTTCTCCTTGCAACGCCACTCCAGACTCTTTGCCTAAGGGAGAACACACACACACAGCTATAATGTACTATATACACACACACACACAGCTATAATGTACTATATATACACACACACACACACACAGCTATAATGTACTATATACACACACATATATGTATGTGCTGCAGTGTTGTGTGTGTGCATCCATCTGCAAAAGCACCTTAAAAGCAAAATGCCATTCAGAGTCATTCTTAAGCACTGCTGAGTGTAAGCTACCAATTATGCGATAGGCATGCTGCCAGCCAGCCAATCAGCCAAGCATCCCACCAGCCAGCCAATCAGATAGAGAGACAGGTAGGTAGCAGTAATGGCCCAAGACTGCATCCAGGCCAGACATGTTAGCTTTGTTAGTAGAAAGCACGGTTACCTGCGTTACCATGTATTTAAGCAGAGCCTCCAGAAAGTAGCCAGTCAGGTCTTCCTGGTTCTTGTCACCTGACTGGGGAGGAACCAATGGGCTGATTTCCTCTGGGGTCACTTGCGCTAGGGGAGTAACAGAGAAGGAGGCCAGTAAGAAAGAGAGAGAGTGAAAAAAATCCACTAAGTTCTAAGAATCAGCACCATTAAAGCCCCATTAAGCATTTCCAGGTACACTACATTTGCCTGAAAATGTGTGTAAATGAGTGCCAGGGTGTGTGTGTGTATACGGTGCCACCTACTCTCCAGCAGACTGAGGGGGGGGTTGACCAGGTTGTCCAGGGTGCGGGGGCCGAGTTCTGACAGGGGGGAGGGGAAGCCGGGGATGAGGCAGGCAAACATACACAGCTGCTCTCTCAGGGCGTTCCCCTGCAGGGCCTGCATCCAGAGGAGGAACAGACGCACCCCCTCCCGTCGGATCTGGAGAGGGCAGCAGAGAAGAGAGAGGAGGTGAGGAGGAGGGAGGAGAGAAGAGGTGAGGAGAGCGGTGGAGAGGAGAGAAGATGGAGGGGAGGAGGTGAGGAGAATAGGAGAGGAGGTGAGGGGTGTGGAGGAAAGGAGAGAGGAGACAAAATGACAGAAGGGATAGAACCTTAAAAGTAGCTTTCCCATTTGGAGGTAACCATGGGGAGACGTACCTTCAGGGAGTTCCCAGTGTGTAACAACTTCTTCAGGATCAACCCTGTGAGGAAAGAGAGAGGGAGACATCTCATTGGCCCGTCCACCCACAGTGAACAGCCGTGGCCAAAAGTATTGGGAGCGACATACATTTTGTGTTTGCAAAGCTTGCTTGGCCTTGGCATAAAATGACTGCTAAAATTATTTCAGTAAGTCATATCATCAGCACAGGGGGAAGTGTAAAGTAGTTCTAGCCAGGTGAAATCACTCTATCATTCTGATTGGATTTTAAGAGCAGATTGACTGCTGTAAAAGAGGGGACTATTTGCATACATTGAAAATGTTTGCCCCCAAAAAGCTTGAAAAAATATGTTACTGTGTCTTACTGCATTTCATAGAAACGTGAAAACATTTTCCTCAAATACGGAACAACCAAACTTTGCAAAACACAACATTTGTCTTGCCAAAACTTATGGCCTTATGGCCTTATGGCCACAACTTATGGCCACTACTGCAAAGGCTGTATGACTGCACGCGTGTCTGAGGTCTCGGTCCGTCCTGGGCCTTCTCTAACCCAGGACCTTGGCACCCTCGGTTACTCTGGGTGGTCTGTGTAGCCAGCTGCACACAATCCTCAGCACAGTGGCAAAGGAGACCACCTCTGCACATATACATTTAGTCATTTACCCTGAGGCAAGTAGGGTGAAATGCCTTGACCAAGGACACAATGTCATTTGCCACAGCCGGGATTCGATCCGACAACCTTCTGATTGATAGCCCGCTTCCCTAACCGCTCAGCCATCTGACCCACCTCAGTAGATAGATAGATAAATAGATAGATAGATAGCTAGATACACTGTATGTGTGTATGCATACAAGAACATAACTGAATATATACAACTATGTTTACTCAATGCTCTAAAACCACTATTACTCTTTCTGTCTGTGGGGGAGGGGAGGAGCTTTACCTATGCTGTGGAACTGCCATCGTCCCTGTATCCTCTCTGGCAGCAGCTGCAGGATTTTCTGTCAACGGAACGTTAAATAGATGAGTCACCAACCACAAGTACAAGGTCTGTTTTCACCCCAAACTTGACTGGCACTGCACTGACACACAGAGTCTTAGCTAAACTACCCTGGCAGATACCTATGTGTGTGTGTGTGTGTATGTGTGTGTGTGTGTGTGTGTGTGTGTGTGTGTGTGTGTGTGTGTGTGTGTGTGTGTGCGTGTGTGTGTGTGTGTGTGTGTGTGTGGGGGGTCAGGCAAGGTCAGGTTTTGATCTTCCATATCATGACTTCAGATCTCAGGCCTTCAGGCTTCGGTGGTCAAGGCATTAGTCAAGCCTTAACACCGAGGTCACACCACTGACCACGCCTTCATCTAAACAGACTAAAAGCTTAACTATTCAACACTCTACTGGCCCTGAGCAGGTAGAAAAACACAGATTGTTATTGTTTAACCTTTAAGCCATGTACCCATAGCATATCCTCATCACAAGGTTTATCTCTCAGACATAGATTAGTCTTTCCTACATAGGCTTGATAATAGGATGTTCTATGTCATTGGTTTGAGTCTACGGCTATGTTTGATCTGTGTTCGATCTGTGTTTGATCTGTGTTCATGGGGAACTTTTCTTTGTGTTTCTGTAGTTGTAATCTGTTTATTCAGAGGCTTTCTTATCAAGACAACTTCCTACAGGGAAGTAGAAGTTTACCTCAAAAATGAAAAGGATGGCATCCAGTTCTTCCCTTTGCGATTTGTGACCTGCAACAGAGAAGTGGTAAAAGGAGGTAGACAAACAGTTAAAAGGCCGCTCCTCCCTCCTCTCTAGTGCCGTTCCCCTGGCCAAGCCCAGGCATCTCACCTTTTTGTTTGAGGCTGACTTCGATGGTGACAAAGTTCTCAAAGAAGACATAGTAGATGTGGGAGTAGTACTGGTCAAAGAAGTGTTTCAGGTCACACGGCTCAGCATTCTCTGCAGAGAAGAGAACGTTTTTGAGAGGAGTGCAATAAGTTGTGGAACCCCAGTCAAGCACTGAAGTGCTCGGGGCTGGCCTACACACACTTAACCCCACATATCCTTCACTTAGAGGGTTTCGCCTTACTAGCTCAGGTCTAGAAGTATTTTCAAATTGCAGTGGAGGAACTGGGCATTCCTTCCTAAACCCAAACATGAATAGCCTAGTGGCAGTCATCAAAGTAAAACAGCAAGGACAGTATCCCAATGTCACCCATTTAATTTGGCCATGAAACCAAACATGTTCATGTTTTGGCCTTTTCTGACTTCATCAGTGCATTAACTTATAGCAGTGTCATGTGATCTAGCTTCTTCAATTGAATCACCTGTAATGGGGAGGGTCAGTTACTCAAAATATCTACTAATTGCTCATATTAGGAGAAGCTGACACTTATCTAATAAACATTGTGTTTTTGAGTACAGACCCAATTGACAGCCTATTTGGTCCCACTCCTAAACCACAGTGGCATTCAATTTGTATAAAAATGTGTTAAAAAAAATAAAAATATTGAACACAATAATATAATAATATTGAAGACAAAACCGAGTGATTTTGTGAAAGGTTATGTCTCAGAGAGACTTCTCAAAACCCGGAACAGACCGTCTCTCATTCTGTTATTCTCAGCCCATCCCACGCACAGTGGAAGACAGGCCGGCTGTCTGCAGAGACAACACAGACAAGTCCTCATATCTGATAGTGTGGAGATAAAACAGGCACACACACGCACTGAGACGCACATAAACACACACACACACACACAGGCTCCAGAAGAGAGAGTTAGAGGAGCAGGGGCAGTTCTACATGGGGGCCTACAGGGGCCAGTGCCCTGTAAAAATGTCCCTGGCCCCCCCTGTGGCCCCCTTGAGATGACTGAATTATTATTTATTTTTTTATCACGTTTTTCTTCTTCTAGTAGTCATCATGAAATGAGGAAGGGACATTGCAGCCTTTTTTTCCCCCAGTAAATAAAAAAAGTTAAAAAGTTAGAAACATATCAAGGTATTGAGAGAGTTGAGGAGCTGGAAGAGGGAGAGCCACAGCCGTTTGGATGATTTTAATGTAAAGCTAAATTAAAGTATTTAATGTTTACATTTACATTTAGTCATTTAGCAGAAGCTCTCTTCCAGAGCGACTTATAGTAAGTACAGGGACATTCTCTCAGAGGCAAGTAGGGTGAAGTGCCTTGCCCAAAGACACAATGTCATTGGGCACGGCTGGGAATATAACCAAAAACCTTCTGATTAATAGCCCGACACCCTAACCTCTCAGCCATCTGACCCCCTTTAAACATCATTTGTTTCCGTTCTTTATGTGCCCCTCTGATTTAACACTGGTCCCCCCCGGTAAAATGTGTCTAGAACCGCCACTGTAGAGGAGATAACGGCCGCGGCCTGTTTTTATTCTGTCAGGTCTCACCACATGGATGTGCTGCAGCTTTAGGTTACGGCCACACTGTGCAGAAACACATTTACTTTTGCACATTTGTTTGGCTTCTCTCTTTCAGACACACACACACACACACACGCATGCACACACACACACACACACACAGTGTTCTGTTCTTTGGCATGTTGGCAGGGCCCTTGGAAGGCCTGGCAGTGCTGCTGAGGCCCTCAGTACCAGGCTCTAACTCAGCTCTGACAGTTATCCACAACATTGCATGCTCTGCTCCTAAAACTTATCCCTCCCTCTATCTCACACACACAAGACTGAGAGCCCTGTGCCATGCCAAACCCCTTACTAGCGACTAGATCTCTAACCGTCCTGGAACACAGGACAAGGAGTCTTCAGCCGGATATACTAAAACGGCTGTGTTCGTGTGAAAGCTTGTGCTGGTGGTGGTGGTGGTGGTGGTGGGAGGGGGACTCGGAAACTTGTCTCAGTTTTTCAAAATGTCATTAAGCTGTGACCGTCCAACATATCCATTGTTTAGGACTGAAGGGCAGCCTGTCGATGCCATTCAGTTAAGTTGGTCGGGGAAGCTGTGTAGTGGACTGGTGGTTTAACAGTAACACAGTTCCCCCAGGCTGGAATGTGTGATCCCTATCGGGGCCTGACACACTCCCTTAGGATTACAATGCAGAGTCACACCCATCCTCTCCACGTACATGCACGCGCGCACACCCACTAAATACAATTTTCTCACAAGTCACACTACACTCCACCTCAAAATATGTGCCACAACATGATGTCATGGGTACACCATAGTACTGATTTCAGCATGTTTCTGGAACATCTTGTCATCTTGCAAAACAGTGTTTAACAAATTTGTTTGTGAGGCAAGCTGTTTGGGTGGGGGGGGGGGGGGGTTGTGAAAGGCGTGGTGGGAATGCACACATACAGATTCACACCAACATAAACACACTCTGACCACAATGGCTAGATGCTGTGTGAAGCCAGACCAGTAGCAATGTTGAAAGACAATAGAACAGGAACTGCTCTAATGCTGGTAGGACAATAGAGGAAATAGGTTCCTGAAGTGGAGCACAGCAAGGATGTTTTCACTCTCTGGGCACCACTTGTCTGTTTCCTTCCATGTCCCATGGGGTACCATGCTCACATACTGTTCTTTATCAGGATCATGCAAGACCTTCACTGGCCACAGGCCACTCTATGGGAGTTTAGCATAGCTATAAGGAGGATGGCCCCGTGGCTTTCAGTGTAGCTGAGGGTTTGCCATCATAATAAGTCACTCCAGAGAGAAGTCTAGGCATTCATAATGTAAACAGCCCAGGGCCAGCGGGAATAGGGCTGTTCTGGTCTGGCTTTACAGACAATGCCCAGAGGAAGGTTGTTCCCAGGGCCCCACAACTCAGCGATCAAGGCCCTTCACTAATATTTATCATGAACCTAGAGCTAAGTAGTCTACATGTTTGGAATCGAAGCCGCAACCCGCGTTATCCCATCCGCAAAGGTGGACGGCAGTTGCCACATTCAAAAAAATATATAAAATGGAACTAAGACTGGCTGTCATGGCTTTTACAAAAATGCTGGTTTAATAAGAGCAATAACAACTTACTATTTATTGCACAGTGTATAGAATTATCTGAATCTATATGTGTGTGCAACCAACAGACAGGGCTAGCAGCTTCTAAGATCCGCATCAACAGTCCCGAGCTTTCCTCGGTTAGCGACAGCTACATTAGTACATTTGGTTTTATTTCATAAAGTGAACAGGTAGAAGCGAAATGTATAACTTCACAACCACAACCCTGCCCACAGTGCACCGCTAACACAAAACGATCATACCTCTAATCTGATTCTAGCTTGCTTGCTAACTGAACAAGCCATCAAATATTTTATTGCAACTTACCGATTACTATTCGCAGGTGTTTCAGACGAGTCAGCACATCCTTTTTTGGATCCAACACTTTCTGTGTAGATTTTTTGACGTCTCCATGAGTCTTCTTAGAGAACATTCCGACAGCAAAAGACGCAAGAATTCGCAATAGGGAGCGAGTCCCAGTACAGGCTAATCTTCAAAAGATGGATAACCACGACAGAGCTTTAGGTGCGTTATCATTTGATATGCATCGACCTAACAGCCCTTAAGTGTTATACGAAGTAAATAAATTGATGGGCAAGTTTGGGAGGTATGCATTTTGCTGATACGGTTATGTAAAATAATGCAACCCTCCCCATCAAGCAACCTAAACACCTCTCCCCAAAACACGGGAGGCTAGCCTACTAGCTAGATCCAAACATGGCGGAGGAGTTAGTGAAAACATGGTTAATGGAATGCAGAGATATTCACCAGTTAAACCTTTATTTACATTTCATTTGACAGATTTTAAGGAAACTGTTCAGTGTGGTATGTATGTATATATATGTATATATATGTATATATATAAATATATGTATTATTTAACAGATTCAGAGATTGATCTGTCCGAGTCTTGACCTCATAACTTCCCCTTCATTTTATTTACTTGACAACGTTTAATAAATCTTGGTTACTCTTGATTGCAGATTATTTCAAAAGGTTATGTTCCAAATAGAAAAAAACAACGGGACAAAGCATGGCCCATCCATAAGTTAAATATGTAAATACATTTAAAATGCAAATACATCTCTTCAACTGTTCATTAAAATCCATTCAGTCGCATGTCTGGCTTTGATTTGTAAGGTCTAATTAGGTTTCCTTAGGGAATGTAAACATTCCACAAAACCAATGTTTGGGAAATGTAGTTAGATCCTCCCTTTTTACTGGTGTGTTCACAATGGGGTTTTTTTTGTTCAAGACTACAACTCCCAAGATCCTAGTCTACGTCACCTCTGCGCGAATGAACTGCATTTGTTTTTAGCTGGTAGGAGCTCGCTTGGCTATCGACAGCTGTCATCAATCTAGAAGAATAACATTTGTTCATGAATTGTGTAGCACTTTAATATAATGCATGTTTTATAGACACGGCTACCGGTCAACTCCCGTTATATTCAGAACGACTAACGTTAGGTAGGTATCTAGTTCGCTTAGCTAACGTAGAAGACTAGTTAGTACTAGCAAGCAAAGTTAGCACTAGCTAGCATAGCTAGGCTAGTTAGCTTTCTTTTAATTCAGGCGGTTCTCATCGTAGTTGAACAATTAGCACATTTTTGTCTGCTTTAGTTGGACAGGATACATATTTAATCTCTGGCTAGGCCAACAAAATGCCAGTAAATTCTCGAGAAAAGAACAAGGATAGTAACCACGAAGAGATGGAGGTGGACTACCCCGAGCATGAAGGCAGCAGTTCGGACGAGGACGACTCGGAGAGCACGTCCGTGTCGGAGGATGGAGACAGTTCAGGTGGATGTTTGACAGAATAACACATTCGATTTACCCCTATGTTCATTGCCACGATTTACCTTGAATTTGTCTATCTCTGATTGACGCTCTCTGTCGATCATGCTCCACAGAGATGGATGACGAAGACTGTGAGAGAAGGAGAATGGAATGTCTCGACGAGATGACCAACTTGGAGAAACAGTTCACTGACCTGAAAGACCAGTAAGTTTGATACATTTATATATTTAAAACCGATGCGAAGTCACGGAAAGATTTCACGTTGCTCCCAGATCGTATTTGTGTTCACTGTTATAATTTGGTCTCAACAGCCGAAAGCCATTTGAGCCATCAAATAACAGACAAACCTATGATGTGCAGTCCAGACTTGGTCAGATTACGCTTGATTCCCAATAATCATGCTATGGTGTCTTGTCCAGTCTATACAAGGAGCGCCTGAGCCAGGTGGATGCCAAGCTGCAGGAGGTAATGTCAGGGAAGGCCTCTGAGTATCTCGACCCTCTGGCCAGCTTGCAGGAGAACATGCAGATCAGGACTAAGGTGGCAGGTAAGGCTTCTTAAAAAAATAAAAATAATTATATCCGCTGTGAACAAGCACACCAAGGGTAAGCTTCCCGCAAGGTGGATTGATAGTGAGATAGCAGGTGTGGGTGGACTGAACAGTGTGTGTCTTTTCGCCTCTGCCTCAGGGATTTACAAAGAGCTCTGTCAGGAGTCTGTGAAGAACAAGTATGAGTGTGAGATCCAAGCAGCCTGCCAGCACTGGGAGGTGAGACACTATTTTCAGTCACTGGCAATAAAAAATGGGGTTGGCCTCACTGCTAAACTGACAAACTGGGTTTAACTCTGACCAGACCGCATCAATACTCTCCTTGCCCACACAATACTCCTGATATCCCTGAAAAATACTTGTTTGCTGTTGTACTTTGCTGAGCCTGGCGCATTGTCCTCTGTACCTCCCATGTTCTCTTCCTTCTCTGTCTCTCTCTATATTTTACAACTTATCTCCATTTAATTCTCCTTATTGTATCCCCTCCTGCCCCCTATCCTGTCCCGTGTCACCTGACTCCCTGTCTGATGTCATGGTTCCAGAGTGAGAAGCTGCTGCTCTTTGACACAGTTCAGAGTGAGCTTGAGGAGAAGATCAGGCGCCTGGAAGAAGACAGGCACAGCATAGACATCACCTCAGAGCTCTGGAACGATGAGCTGCAGTCTCGGAGGAGCAAGAAGAAGGATCCCTTTAGTCCAGACAAGAAGAAGAAGCCTGTCGCAGTGTCTGATATCCTTTTTGTTGTTGTTGTAAAGAAACACTTCACTAAGCCACTAGCTGTTGACTTTTTTGGCTGCAGCCCTTTCCAGTCTGTCTGTTTTTTCCAAGAGACTCAAATAGCTAGTTTTCAGTCTAGTGATATTCTGTCTGTGAAAATGGTCTGTTGTCCAGAACACGTTAATATTTCCTTAATTCTGTGCACGACCATATATTGTCTATATGCTGCAGGACTTGGACATCCTAGAGGACTGGACAGCCATCAGAAAGGTGTGTGTGTGTGTGTGTGTGTGTGCGCATAGATGTGCTGAAGTTGTTACTATTACTATAACAGTGTTTTGTTTTGCAGGCAGTGGCAACTCTTGGTCCTCACAGAGGTAAAGAAGGTGAGGGCCAGACTTTACAGGCAACCACGGTGCTGTTTCTCTGCTTGTCAGGACAGACAGTTTGGGCTTTCTCTGATGTGTCATTTCTGTCTGACATTGTCACCTTAAATCTGGTCACCGCTTTATGCTTTTTTTTGAGCCAACAAATGCACACAACCTACTTTGCTCACTCCACACAAGCCAAACGTAACCATTGTACCTGTGTTCTACTCCCAGCCCCCACTAATAAGAACGAGAAGCTCCAACACAGTGCCCGCTCTGAGGAGGGGCGGTTGTTCTACGATGGAGAGTGGTATGGACGTGGTCAGAACATCTGCATTGACAAAAAGGATGAATACCCAACCAGGTGAGACTTAATCCCTGCCCCTCCTGTCTAGGTTATCCTCGGTCTGTTGTCTGTGATGGAGAGAAATCATGTCACAAATGTACTTCATCAGCGAGAGTTTTAGCCAGAGTTGCAGAGATGTCATATTGACTCTGTCTTCTCTACCTCTTTCCTTTTTTCCTCTGGCTCTATTCTCACTTTCTCTTCCCCTCTATCCCCCTACCCCGCTCTATCATCACCTTGTTCTTCCTCTCTATCTTCCTCCTCCACCCACAGTGCCATCATCACTACCATCAACCACGACGAGGTGTGGTTCAAGCGCCTGGATGGCAGCAAATCCAAGCTGTATATCTCCCAGCTGCAGAAAGGCAAATACACTATCAAGCACTCCTGAAACACGCCAGCAGTACACAGACACGCACTCCGGAACACTCCACGGAACTCTGCTAAAACCGACAGACACATCATAAAACCCACATGTGAACCCCCTGATGAATCAGAAGGACAGGTTGATGGGAGGCCCAGACCACAGCTCTCCTCCCTGGGAAGCACATCTTCTCCTCTCCCCTGTCTGGATCTTTGGGACCTGGAGGCACCGTGACCCTCTGGAGCTACCTGCTCACCACTGCCAGTTTGATGTTTCCCGTGGATTTTTCAAAGAGTGTGTTTACAGACAATTTGTGTTTATAAACTATTTCTACTTTTTATGTCATTTTCTTAATGCCTACAGGATGGCTTTTTTCCAACATTATGGTGTCTACTCTTGTCTACTCTCTCCTATATGAGCTTTATTGACATGTTGCATTTGTGCTATCACCAGTCCTTGTAGACTGATGCTGGACAGTTGAGATATGAATCGTTACATAGAAAAATACTATGACAGAGCCATACATGTATGCCATTTATATGGCACTGGCAACCTAAACAAGCTCCACAGGTTGGCCTTAACAGTGTTGGGATAGTGTGTGAGACAGAAGAAGCAGAACCACTATCTCTCAGTATCAGGCTGGTTTATTACAGTTTGTGTGACAGTGTGACAGTCTAAAGAGCCCAGCTGTATTACAGTTACAGGTTCTGTTTTCAATTAACATGATAGTCCTCATCTTCCAATGCAGTATTCATACCATCAAAAATGTCCTCTGTTCACTTTCCTGCCTCCCTTTCCCGGTGTAAAAACTTTCTAACCAGGTGTTCGACATGGTTTCATCGTCTTGCTGCCCAAACCTGTTTAACTTGCTCAGAATATCTATGCTTAATGTCAGCATTCCCTCACATCTTATTTCAGAAGCGCAATGAGGAGAAAACTTTTACCCAATCTCCAATGTTGTATGAAATACCTACAGAGTTTTTGATGTCAGTGTTGATGTAGGGGGAAATGAAAAACAATTACTTTGTAAATTTGAATCAAGTACGGTTTTGTCACAAACTATTTTTTTAAACGTAATAAATGTTACGTCTTTTAATAAACGTGTTTTATGTAACACAGTGCTCGTACACGTTGTTTTCATGCACTGTATATTGAATGAATTTGACTAGACGAAGCAACGTAGAACCGCAGGGAGTCGCTGTTTTCCGAACAATGCCCTTCTGAATCCTCCTGCCGCAGCTGATCCCGTGCGCTTGTCGTGTTGTGGTCCTCGAGCCCGAAGATGACAGCGAGGAAGTCTGGGTCACGACTCGAGACAGAGATAGAACGATGCCGCTCCGAAGGGCAATGGGACAAAATACCGGAGTTGGTACGGCAGCTCTCCGCCAAACTCATATCCAACGGTAAGACATTTAGATACAATTGTTCATTTGCAATGCTCTTTCGTTCATTGAAAGATCAGAGGCCTGAACAGATGCACTGAATCCACGGTCTTTCCTGACAACGTTAACCGCGTCTCCCCCGGATGCATTCACCCTGGCTTCAGCATCGTCTTGTTCCAATAAATTCGTAGTCGTTGTTTTGGAAATCTGAAACTGATAGTTGGCCTGTCTAGACAGCCTGCTTTAACCCTGTGTGTAGCGCTTCATCTTAATTTTATCCAAGATCACTTTCTACTTCCTTGTACTGATAGTTTTCCGAAATTCCGAAGGCTGGTGGTGGGAGTTTCAAAGGTTCTGCTGTCAAGCAGCTATTAAGGTGCCGAGCTTTGTTAAGTTAGCTACCTAACGTTAACTTCATGATTAAATAAAAGTTAATACAATTTCATCAGCAGTTAGATGACCAGCTACAGTTGCTAGATACAATTCGTTTATTACAGATAGAAATAGCTAGTCAGGTAGCCAACCATCCAGACCCAACGGGGTGTTATGATGTGGACGAAAACACAATTTCAGTGAGCACGTGTGGGGAATTTGCCATATCGATACCTATCCCGGCTGGTTTTATATGGCATATCTCCTTCCATTGTGTGTTGTTGACGCAGTAGCTATCCGTAGTGACATGTGAGTTACGCTCCCGTGCCACACATCGGTGCCCTGCTAAACAGTCTTACCATTGGATTACGTGTCACATTTACATCCAACAAAGCAAGACATTGAGTGCTTGAGAAGCCTAAGTAAGGCTTAATCTCAGCTGGTATGTCTGTGTTCTGAGACCTAGTTAGGCCTAAAAATAGAAGACTATAATCATCTAACTTTCTGTGTGTGTGTGTGTGTGTGAGACAGATGACCTGGGGGAGCTGCTTCTGGGGGAGGCTAAGCTACAGCAGTATCTGAAAGAGAACCCCCTGAAGCAGGGTGCCAGCCCCCGAGGTCAGAGGTCACGGCTGGTGGAGGTCCGCAAACACCTCACCGCTGCCCTTGACCGTGGCAACCTCAAGGTAGGGGCGTCGGACGGCAACCAAGTCTCATTTCCACTTTTACGTTTTTATATCACTCACTTAAACTGTCTGTAAAAACACCAGCTTTTCTCTTCTCTTACTCCTTCTACAGGAGGAATACATACAGGAGGCCAGTTTGCTGATGGCTAAACTGAACTATGTGGAAGGAGACTACAGTGAGGCCATTAATCAGTACAGCAAGGTCACTCTGGAAGACATGCAGCTGGTGGGATGTCCTGTCTACCGCCTTTCTATCATCGCTGAGGCCTACGCTACCAAAGGTTTGTGCCAACGCATGCTTGCACAGTTCATATACACGTAGCCTGGCCAAACTAATGTCTGGTTTAAGGGAGTCAGGTGGCTGAACGGTGAGGGAATCGGGCTGGTAATCTGAAGGTTGCCAGTTCGATTCCCGGCTGAGTCAAATGCCGTTGTGTCCTTGGGCAAGGCACTTCACCCTACTTGCCTCGGGGGGAATGTCCCTGTACTTATTGTAAGTCACTCTGGATAAGAGCGTCTGCTAAATAACTAAATGTAAATGTTTACACTATTACATATTTTAACAGATTTGTCTGCAAAGGGTGGGCGTGCACCAAATTTGCGCCACACACTGTTAGGCTACACTTTTGAAACATCTATGTTCTGATTGGTCATAACCATCTGTACAGACCCAAAGTTGACCAGACCGGAGAAGTTCCTGCAATACTACAGCGGTCCATGTGGTGGCGCTCGATGCCCATTGTTGGCTTAATTTAAGATTCCACTCTGCCCTGCGCGCACACATACACAGGCTCTCTTTGGTGTGTCAGTGCAAAGCAGAGTGGATGTGTCAGCCAGCACTGCAGAACAGAGCGTTGGATCAGAGTTATGATCAGAGTGCCCCGAACGTCTGTAGTACGGTACTCTAGAACACTGTTGGAGGAGGAGGGGGGGGGGGCCGTTGTGGGGGTGGGAAGGGGGTGGGGGCGGGGGTTAATGGTCCTTAATTCTCTTTAATTAGTCATGAGAACTCTCATGGAGAGTGTGTGTGTGTGGGGAGGTTACCTCGTGTGTTTAGAGGAACACAGAAGCCCATTAGGCTGGGGAAGAAAGTGCCTCTCCTCTGGGAGATGAATTAGTGATGTGGGGCAGAAGACTGCCAGGTTCTCTGGTTGAGAGGTCTGCTGGCCCTGGCTGCAGCCACATCAGAAACCCAACACACACCTCTACCCAACACCTCAACACACACCAGCCCAACACACCTCTACCCAATACCTCAACACACACCAGCCCAACACACACCTTTACTCAACACTTCACCGCACACCTCTACACAATACCCCAATACACACCTCTACTCAACACCTCACCACACACCCGACCAACACACACCTCTACTCACCACCTCACCCCCCCCCCCCCATATACAACAACCCAACACAGACCTCTACACAACAGCCCAACACATTTACATTTATTCATTTAGCAGACGCTTTTATCCAAAGCGACTTCCAAGAGAGAGCTTTACAAAGTGCATAGGTCACTGATAATAACAACAAGATAGCCCCACAGCATTGCGGGTAGTCAAAAACAAGAAGTACATATTGTGAACAACCAAAAATAGTGCTAAAGGGAAGAAACCATAAGAGCATGTAGTTAAACATGTTAAAATTACACAACATTAATCTCTAAGTGCAGGTGTACCTGTAGGAAAGCAATAAAAATAGGATTAACTAAAATAGAATACAACAGTTTAAATCAGCTACCACTAACCAACAAGAGCACACCAGAACCCTGGTTAAAGACTGACCCGGTTAGAATCAGCACTAAAACAGATTTACTGCAAAGCTAATTAAGGGCATCTGCCTATGCGTCTGACTGTGTCTGTCCGTAAACTCCCCACAGCGTTACCACACACACCACACACACACGGTCTAACACTGCCTGCATGTGCGTCTGTGTGTGATGATGAGGTTTTGGCTCAGGGTGTGTCGGGCAGGTCTTGTTGCCGGGTAGATGATAGGATAATCTGGTGTAGTCCCTCCAGTGAATGGGTTTACTAGAGTGTGACATGGCTGGCCTGTTCATCTGTAATTCCAGAGACCACACACATCCATAATTGATCAGTTATTAAAGCCATTCTGTATTATTAATCTGTTATTTGAAAAGGAGTCTGGAAACTGCAGATAGAGTTCCATAACAGGGGGTGGTGTGCCAGAGGTGGAGGGGTGTGTTTGTGTATTGTGGAGGGGGAAGGGGAGAGGGGAGCGGAGTGGTCTGGTTACGAAAAGCTCCTATTGATAACTATTGTTTAATTGAAGTCTCTCACCATTACACACACTGCCCCCCCAGTCATCTCCAGGTCAGTACACATGGCTGAGTCTACTTTACCTACGCTATGCTTCTCCACTAGGCCACAGAAACAGGAACATATTCTGACTAACTGCCTACAAAGTATACAGGGTCGGTCAGACAGTCTGTTAGTGAAGTATAAAGGAATCAATACTGTATTGCAACAGTACGGGTCTGTCCTTGCCACTAGTATGTGGGTAGATGTTCTGGGAGTGTCTGTGGACAGTGATTTTCTGAGGGATGG
Source organism: Hypomesus transpacificus (assembly GCF_021917145.1). NCBI lineage: Eukaryota > Metazoa > Chordata > Actinopteri > Osmeriformes > Osmeridae > Hypomesus > Hypomesus transpacificus. The sequence continues at coordinate 3,911,922 of NC_061062.1, forward strand.
AAAGTAATTTCCTTCCAGATCGAACCCAGCGACGGGTTAGCTAAACAGGGGTTAGCCAGGACTTAGTGTCTGGTCTGTATTTCAGGTGTGTCCTTTCCAGACCGTGACCGGCATGCATATATTCTATATCCTTAGTAAAGCCTAGGTCCTGGATCCTCCCTCGCTCTCGATCTCCTGTTCCCCCTCCGTCCAGCCGCCCGTCAGCTTAGTGTCCTGCCAGCGTCCCCTCACAGCGTCTGATATTAAACATTCAGGCCTGTCTGGGAGCTTTGATCCCCCTGTGAGTCACACAGAGCAGACCTGAGCAGGATCACTTTCCCATGGCCCCGGAGAACACAGCGTCTGAAGTGCAGATGAGAGTAGCTGCAAAGGATTAGCCAGACTAGGATATTAGCTACACCGGAGTGTACATGCCCAGATGACAGGCGCAAAACACAACAGACCCAGAGCATTAGCTGAACCATACCCATCCAATGAGCTTTCCCTGATGTTTCTACGTTGCCGCTAACTGGAGTTACGTTTGCATGAAACCCCAAATTCCCAGCTTTGAAACCACTCTTCCAGCCTCAGAGAATTGCCCTTAAAATTCACAGTTATTCGCCCGAAAATTGGATTTTGCTGGGGACGGTTTTGTAATTCAAATTAGACTAGGGGGCAGTGGGGGGATATACTAAGCACCTACAGTGAGATGGACGACACTGTACAGGCCTAGATTTGAGGTCTGAGTCAATGAACTAAACCCTCGCTGAAACGTCTTGCTACCCATCTCTCTCTCTTTCTTTCTTTCCCTTTCTCCTCTCTTTTTCTCTCTCTGGCTTTCTCTCCCTCTCTCTCCATATATGTCTTGTTCTCCAGGTCTTTGTCTGGAGAAGGTTCCAGCAGCCTCTCCGTCTATGTCCAATCGGAATGTGGACCGAGACCAGGAAATCATCGTCTGCTACGAGAAGTCGGGGGACATCGCCCTGCTGTACTTGCAGGAAGTAGAAAAGGTAGTCTGGGTGTGGCCTTGTTAAACTATCTTTGTGGGGACACAATGTCTGCCCAAGTATGGTGAAATATGAAAATCCTGAACCTGTAGGGGCCTTTTGGTGGGCCCCATAGCTGCAAATGCTTTTGTCAGGGGGTTCTAGGTGTTTTAGGGTTATGGGTTAAGTAGTGTTAGGGTTAGAATTACATGAAGGGTTAGGAGTTAGTGGTTAGAGAACACAATTTTGAATGGGGGTGAATGGTCAGGCCCCACTAGGATAGAAAAAACTACCTGTGTGTTAGCATGCGTGCACCTGTAGTCCCATAGTGATAGTAGGTCCAGGGTCCACTGGGTTGGTGCTGGTGCAGAGCCAGGGTCCACTGGGTTGGTGCTGGAGTAGGTCCAGGGTCCACTGGGTTGGTGCTGGGACAGGTCCAGAGCTGGATCAATGCAGCATCGATGCGTTGCCGTCTGGTGTTCCTCACTGTGACCTTGACTGCAGATACGCTCGTCACACACTCTCTCTCCTCTGTGGATGTGTCAGCCACAGGTCTCTCTCTGTTCCGTCTGTGTGCTAGTCTGTGTGGTCTCTCTGGAAGGCCATGTTAGAGAAGGGTGGAGGGTAATGTGATCCTATTCCATACCCAAGCAGATCATTCAAATGTATTCAAAAAAGAAAGAAAACAAGTTATTTTCCGTACAACGGGAGCAATGTTTAAAACAACAGATTTAGTATTTTTTTAATACCCATTGACAACTGTAATATACTTTAGTATACCTGTACTTGTGTGAATACTTTGTAATCTGGATATCTAAACCTTCTAGAATGAAGAGCTTGAATAGAAGAGAACATTATTCAGCCTCTTAGCTGGACCTTCACTGCAGGGTTCACTATACACACACACACACACACACACCTATCCAATCTCCTGCTCTTCCTCCTCCCCAGGCCCTTAGTGCAGGCATGCAGAACCGCAGCCCCAAGCCTGGTCCGGTGGCACAGGAACAGGAACTGGGCTTCTTCCTGGAGACGGGACTACAAAGGGCGCACGTCATCCACTTCAAAAACGGGTACAAGAAAGAGGGGAGGGGGGGAATGTGAGAAAAGGAAACGAGGGAAGCAACGGGGGAAAGAAATTCAAAAGAGCGGACGGGGGTTCGAGGAAGAGCACGTTTTGAGAGGAGATATTTGCATGTGTGAGAACGAGAGTGTGAAAGTGACTTCCATCTGTAATCATCACTAACCGTCACTGTGTGCGTGTGACACTGTCTTCTACCCACAACAAACCTCTGGACTCCCATGGTGCCCCTGTCTGAGGACAGATAGTAGGTATCTCTGCTGCCAGACTAGACTAGCTGTGTGTTTTGCTCCCTAGATCTCCCTACCCCATCGAGTGCCACAGGTTGGCACTAGAGCAGGTACTGTTGCAGTTGTGTACTGTAAGACATAAGCTAGAGCTGCATCTTACAGAACATAGTCTCTACAGCCTAGATACCACCCAGTCTACAGCCCAGATACCACCCAGTCTACAGCCTGTATACCACCCAGTCTACAGCCTAGATACCACCCAGTCTACAGCCTGTATACCACCCAGTCTACAGCCTAGATACCACCCAGTCTACAGCCTGTATACCACCCAGTCTACAGCCTAGATACCACCCAGTCTACAGCCTGTATACCACCCAGTCTACAGCCTAGATACCACCCAGTCTACAGCCTAGATACCACCCAGTCTACAGCCTAGATACCACCCAGTCTACAGCCTAGATACCACCCAGTCTACAGCCTGTATACCACCCAGTCTACAGCCTGTATACCACCCAGTCTACAGCCTAGATACCACCCAGTCTACAGCCTAGATACCACCCAGTCTACAGCCTGTATACCACCCAGTCTACAGCCTAGATACCACCCAGTCTACAGCCTAGATACCACCCAGTCTACAGCCTGTATACCACCCAGTCTACAGCCTAGATACCACCCAGTCTACAGCCTAGATACCACCCAGTCTACAGCCTGTATACCACCCAGTCTACAGCCTAGATACCACCCAGTCTACAGCCTAGATACCACCCAGTCTACAGCCTGTATACCACCCAGTCTACAGCCTAGATACCACCCAGTCTACAGGCTAGATAACACCCAGTCTACAGCCTAGATAACACGTAAATACACCTCCTAGTGTATTGAGTCTACTATATTGTTTCCTGTAGTCACTTTGACTCGTCCATACCTGGGTCACAGTCTGTCACTGTAGCCTCTTTGTCCTGGCTGTTCTCTGAGGGAAAAACTGACTTTGCTTCCAATAGACTGGAAAGTCTGAATTGAAGAAAGTTCTCTTTTTCATGGGGAGAGCGGTGCGATTAAGTACAGGCAACCTGATGTGTCAGGAGACTGCACACAAGTAGAGCAGTACACACTGGGTTTGTTAGATTCATGTTGTGGTGTGTGGAGGGGTGGATTTCGGGGCAACACAAAGTGGGAGCCAGTGACGGAGGGCAAGTGATACCACCGTGATCCAATCAGGAACGGACATTTAAGATTGAAGATACACCTCCCCCCCCCCCCCCCCGTGTCGATCTGACCTCCAGTATCCCAGCATGCCTAGAGCTTAACCGTCAGGCAGCAGGAACGATCGCGTCAGCTCACAGCGTAGGGCTGCTTTAGGAGGCTGTGCCAGGACATGCATCAATACATGACAGGGGTACACAGTCCTACTGGGGGCATGAAAGGGGAGCAAACTACTCACTGTTCCAGGGGGGAGATGGAGAGGGAGATGAGAATGAGAGGAGGGAGGTAAAATGATGAGAACCAATGAAAGTGTGTGGGAAGGAGAGGTGTGTGTGTGTTATTGCAGTTGCCAGTTAGTAGATGATGCAAGGCTCTGCCTCATGTTCAAAGCTACACATCTACACCCAGACAGGCTGTCACTGATGTCAAACATGCTCACTCTCACACTCACTCACTCACCCCACAGTTTCTGTACTGTGAACACTGTATCGATTCTCAAACATGCACAATAAGCCTTTATGTACACACACTCAAAATGGCTGTTCTCTGGTTGCTGATGCCGGAGGGCTGGTGTGTGTGTGTGTGTGTTGCATTAGCTGAGTGGGTGTGAGATTGTGAAAGTGGGTCTGATCCATAGAGAACTCTCAATATGTGGTATTGACATTTCCTGTCGACTTACGCACATGCACGCACACCCACATGCACAATCCCCTCTGTAGAGACTGTAGAAAGATGGAAAAGTAGGTAGATGACCATCTGTCCACGTTTTTTCTCTCACATAACATCAACGTTTCTGCTCACCATAGCAACCTCACCAGGGGTGTGGGCCGCTTCCGGGAGATTCTACGTGCGGTGGAGACCAGGACCACCCAGAACTTACGCACGGTGGGTGCTTGGTAGAGATTGTGTGTGTGTGTGTTTTCGATTACAGACAGTTCAATTAAACAGCATATACGAGCGTGGTATACTGTTGAACCAAAAGGTTTGTTTATTACTGATTCTTTGATTGTTTTCAACTCAACATGCAGCCTACCTTGTAAAACGTCAGTCTTCACCTACATGTCGTCATTGACGATGCTGTTTGTGTGTGTGTGTGTGTGTCAGACCATAGCCAGACAGCTGGCTGAGATCCTGCTGAGAGGAATGTGTGAGCAGAGTTACTGGAGCCCTCTGGAAGACCCGCCCCACCAATCTCCACTGGACGACCCGCTACGCCAAGGGTCCTCCCATCCTAAGGACTACGCTCTCAGTCGACGACCACGAATCTACTCCGGAGAGAAGTATGAGCGTGTGTGTGTGTGTGTGCACCCCCTATGTTCGCCCAGTCCTTAAGTCCTGAAACACTATACTTTTATTCAATTATCCCTCACAACACATCTTTAAAAAAACTATCTTTCTCTCTCTGCCCGTCTCTCTCTCTCTGTCTCTCTCTCTCTCTCTCTGTCTCTGTCTCTCACTCTCACTCTCTCTCTGTCTCTCACTCTCTCTCTGTCTCTCTCTCTCTCTCTCCCTCTCTCTGTCTCTCTCTGTGTCTGTCTCTCACTCTCTCTCTCTCTCTCTCTCTCTCTCTCTGTTTCTCTCTCTCTCTCTGTCTCTCTCTCTCTCCCAGTCTGTTCTGCCCTCAGGAGAACACAGAGGAAGCCTTGTTGCTGCTGCTCATCAGTGAGTCCATGGTAAGACCCTCGTATGCCTCCATAGCAGATCTCCTGGTTGACCCCAGGCTCGGGGTCAGGTGGTGACTGTGTGTGCACCCCCCAGGCCAACAGAGACGCCGTGCTCAGCAGGATCCCCGAGCACAACAACGACCGCATCATCAGCCTCCAGAGTGCCTCTGTGGTGTACGACCTGCTCACCATCGCACTGGGACGGCGAGGCCAGTACGAGATGCTGTCAGAGGTACACACGCGCACGCACGCAGTCACTGACTTTCAAACAGATCCAGAACATACCATCTTTGTCTTTCTCTTATCTTCCGCTCACTTTTTCATACACACACACACACACCCCTCAGCTCCTAACTCGCCTTCCGTATCCGTGGGAACATCCGAGGAGGCCCGCTGGGACTTACCAGCGCTCAGTGGCCCTGTTGCCCTGGTAACCAGAGCTGCCAGTCTCGGCAGCCCGGAGACAAGGTGCTGGAGGTCGATACAGGAGAAGGGAGATCTGATTGGTCAATAGCAGAGTAGATCTCTTGATTATTATTGATCTGGAGGAGCTTGAAGTTGATCTTGTGGCACTTCTCCCTGCTCGCACACACACACACACACACTCTCTCGCACACACACAAAACACATGCTGCAACATGAGCTGATTTCAACTTGTTTTGCCTTTGCTTTCTGTTGAGTGAAAGCTGTATGAAGTGCTTACTCTGTTTATTTGAGATGCTGACCTTTCTGTTTCTCCCTCCCCCTCCCCCTCCCTCCCCCCCCCTCCCCCTCCCTCTCCCTATCCCCCTCCCTCTCCCTATCCCCCTCCCTCTCCTTCGCTCCTCAGTGTTTAGAGAGAGCTATGAAGTTTGCTTTTGAGGAGTTCCACCTGTGGTACCAGCTGGCACTCTCTCTAATGGCTGCTGGAAAGGTACAACACACTCAAGCACACACAGCTACACTCAAGCACAGTAAAAGTGTGTCACAACATCATTTATTTCATGATCTACTCGTGCTCCCCCTTGTTTGCTTCACAACGTTTTTGTGTACGTGTGTCTGTGTGTGTGTACGTGTGTGTGTGTGTGTGTGTGTGTGTGTGTGTGTGTGTGTGTGTGAAGTCTGCACGAGCGGTGAAGGTCCTAAAGGAGTGTATTCGTCTGAAGCCAGATGACCCAACCATCCCTCTACTGGCTGTCAAGCTGTGTATCGGAACTCTACACTGGGTTAGTACAGACGGCTGGCTGGCTGGTGAACTGAACAACAGTTGATGGGTCAGTGAGAACAAACCCAGCCTGCCAGGGGAAGCTATCCCTGCCTTCCCAACTAAGCTCGATCCCATCCACGAAGACATAGGCTGTCAGATAGCATTGTGCTGAATGTCTTTGTAATCATAAGCTCCTTTACTCTCTCTTCCTCTGTCTCCCTTGTCCCTCTCTCCTGTTGTCCCCCTCCTCCCTCCCTCCCACACGCACACCAGTTGGAGGACGGAGAGCAATTTGCTAAGATGGTGGTGGAGATGGGGGACAAGGCTGCAGAGTTCAGGGCTAAAGGTTTCCTGGCCATAGGACTGGTCTACAGCCTCAAGGCCACTGACGGTGAGTTAGCAACAGAAGTGTGTGTGTGTCTGTCAATGCTTTGCTTCTGAATATGGGATATTCACACAATATCTCAATCTTTCTCTGTCTCTCACTCTGTCTCTGTCACTCTCTCTCTCAGCATCATTGAGGGGAATGCAGGAAGACTATCAGAGGAAAGCTCTAGGTTCATTCCAGAGGTGAGTGTTGTCCTTGGCTGCAGTGTACAGTCTGCAGTGATAGATGGTAGTGAAGTGAGGAAGGCTAACCTCCTGTCCCGCACTGACCACCTGGTGTCTCTATCTCAGGGCTCAGAGCCTGTTCCCCACTGACCACCTGGTGTCTCTATCTCAGGGCTCAGAGTCTGTCCCCCACTGACCACCTGGTGTCTCTATCTCAGGGCTCAGAGTCTGTCCCCTACTGACCACCTGGTGTCTCTATCTCAGGGCTCAGAGTCTGTCCCCCACTGACCACCTGGTGTCTCTATCTCAGGGCTCAGAGCCTGTCCCCTACTGACCACCTGGTGTCTCTATCTCAGGGCTCAGAGCCTGTCCCCTACTGACCACCTGGTGTCTCTATCTCAGGGCTCAGAGTCTGTCCCCTACTGACCACCTGGTGTCTCTATCTCAGGGCTCAGAGTCTGTCCCCCACTGACCACCTGGTGTCTCTATCTCAGGGCTCAGAGTCTGTCCCCCACTGACCACCTGGTGTCTCTATCTCAGGGCTCAGAGTCTGTCCCCCACTGACCACCTGGTGTCTCTATCTCAGGGCTCAGAGCCTGTCCCCCACTGACCACCTGGTGTCTCTATCTCAGGGCTCAGAGTCTGTCCCCCACTGACCACCTGGTGTCTCTATCTCAGGGCTCAGAGTCTGTCCCCTACTGACCACCTGGTGTCTCTATCTCAGGGCTCAGAGTCTGTCCCCCACTGACCACCTGGTGTCTCTATCTCAGGGCTCAGAGCCTGTCCCCTACTGACCACCTGGTGTCTCTATCTCAGGGCTCAGAGTCTGTCCCCCACTGACCACCTGGTGTCTCTATCTCAGGGCTCAGAGTCTGTCCCCCACTGACCACCTGGTGTCTCTATCTCAGGGCTCAGAGTCTGTCCCCCACTGACCACCTGGTGTCTCTATCTCAGGGCTCAGAGTCTGTCCCCCACTGACCACCTGGTGTCTCTATCTCAGGGCTCAGAGTCTGTCCCCCACTGACCACCTGGTGTCTCTATCTCAGGGCTCAGAGTCTGTCTCCCACTGACCACCTGGTGTCTCTATCTCAGGGCTCAGAGTCTGTCCCCCACTGACCACCTGGTGTCTCTATCTCAGGGCTCAGAGCCTGTCCCCCACTGACCACCTGGTGTCTCTATCTCAGGGCTCAGAGCCTGTCCCCCACTGACCACCTGGTGTCTCTATCTCAGGGCTCAGAGTCTGTCCCCCACTGACCACCTGGTGTCTCTATCTCAGGGCTCAGAGTCTGTCCCCCACTGACCACCTGGCTGCCTTCTACCTCGCTCTGCAGCTGGCTGTTTCCAGACAGGTCAGACACAGACACACACACACAGACAGCTATAAGCACTGTAAAGTGCCACGGAACTCTTGGTCACTTGTCACTTGGTAGTACTTAGAACCGACTCTGCGACCCAGGGAAGCAGATTGACGTGTGTGTGTGTGGTGTGTAGATCCCAGAGGCTCTGGGCTATGTCCGCCAGGCCCTTCAGCTGCAGGGGGATGATGTCCACTCCCTCCATCTCCTGGCCCTCCTCCTCTCTGCCCAGAAACACTACCACGACGCCCTCAACATCATGGAGATGGCTCTCAGCGAGTACCCGGAGAACTTTATGTACGTATCACACACACACACACAGCCCTGTAAGCCAACCCCCTGCCTCTGCTGTACACTCCGGCCCCTTGCATAACAGGGCAGAGTAGACTTCCCTTTCTCTGCTGTAATTTGTTCTCGAGCTTGATTGAGCTTCAACACAGCCTGAGGGAGCATGTGTGTCCACAAACTGGAAACTGTGTATTTGTGTGTGTCCATGGAAAGCATGTGAGCGTGTGTGTGTGTGTGTGTATATTAATCCAGCTGTTCGGGTGATAAGCGTCAGTGTGTTACTGTCAAAGGGACACTACAGGCAGAAGGCATGTGTAGAAAAAAAAAAAAAAGAAGAAAGTGTCTGTATAGATGTGTATATATTAAACAGTCTGCTGTATTGTAACACACACACACAGTCCTCCTTGGAAAGCATCGAGAAATATCTAGACATACAGAGAATGTAGTCTATAGGAGTGCTCTTCAGTACAAGCCTACAGGGTTTTGCCAGTTGTGTGTGTGTGTGTGTGTTTGTTTACAACTGTACATGAATACATATCACTGCTAAGGGGTGAGGAAGTGGTGGAGGAGGACAGGAGGTCCTATTAATGGAAGCTTGCTTCACATAACTGCCTGCCTCCCTTTCCTCCTCCCCCTCCCCCCCACCCCTCTCTCCCCCATAGATTTTCTCCTCTCTGCCTTCTCTGAACAATTGAATGTCCATCCTGGCTTTAGCCCTGCTTGCCTCTGTGGGGGAGTTCAGATCTATGCATCCTCCCTCCCTGCCTACTTTACTTCCTCCAATCCCTTCCCTCTCTTCTGTTTTCCTCCACTCACCCCCCCCCCCCCCCCCCCCCTCTCCTACTCTTTGTCCCCTTCCCTCCGCAAGACATCCTTGAGATAGAACTGTGTGTGTAGTTAGATTGGATTTCAGGAACATTAAACTGTGTGTGTGTGTGTGTGCGCTTTGGTCTCCAGTCTGCTGTTCACCAAGGTCAAGCTGGAGACTTTGTGCCGGGGCCCAGAAGATGCTCTGCTCACCTGTAAACACATGCTGCAGATCTGGAAGTCCTGCTACAACCTCACCAACCCCAGGTAACACACACACACTGTGTGTCACTCACACTCCCTCCTGAGTTCAGGATGCCCATGGCCCAGGCTGGCAGCATGGGGGTTAGGGGTAGGGCTGATGACTCTGGACAATGTGTGTTGGTGGCCTGGTCTACTAAGGGATGTGTATACACACCCACACCCACACATACAGTATATATACATATATATGTGTGATTCTGTTACATCAGAGCAGGGAATCTAGTACAACATATGACCCCACCAGACTGTGTGTGTGTGTGTACGTGTGGGTGTGTGTGTGAACATATGTGATCTGACCTCAACCAAAGCCCCTGTAGCCTCCTGGTATTAACTATCACGAGAGAAATAGAGAGAACAAGAAAGAAAGAAAGGAATAGAGAGAAAGAGAAAGATTCCCATCCCAATGCAGAGTTCTTAAGATGCCCTCGAGTCCAGATGAGAGGAAAACAAAAACAGGATCTTTAGCCCATCAGAACAGATGCTTTGTTCGGATCAAGTCGGGGATAGAATGGGATTCAAAGACATGAGCGATTTGACAGATCTGCATGGTCACTTCTCCTCCACACCTCTGAGCCTCAGCGCATGTCTGCCGTTGGCTTTCATGTTTCATTCTGTGTGTGTGTGTGTTTACCTAGAGTCTTTCTCCACCATGTCAGTACAACTACAGTCTGTCTAGCCCGTCTATGGCTCTCATGCCTTAACTCCATGGGGAGACGGTACTCCTTTAGTCCAGGTAGTGTTTACCTGTCAGACCCCAGGCAGGCCACCCTTCAGAGAGGTACTCAGAGAGGTACTGGCTAGAGACAAGGTTAGCGAGGCTAGAAGCTTCTCCTCCTAACCTTCCACAGTTGCACCTGATTTCATCAGCCTGTCAAAACCATCGCTGTAATTTTCACATTCTCTCCTTTCCTTTCGCTCTTCCTAATGTGTATGCCTGTTGGTCTAACTGCCTGACTCTGTGTTTTCTGTGTGTGTGCGCGCACTCCTGCCTGCTGTGTGTGTGTGTGTGTGTGTGTGTGTGTGTGCCTGCCTGCCGTGTGTGTGGGTGTGCTGCAGTGATTCAGGTCGGGGAAGCAGTCTGTTGGACAGAGCCATAGCAGACAGGAGACAACTCAACACCATGACCCTGCCGGACTTCAGTGACCCAGAGACAGGTAGAACTCACACATATGCACGCGTACACACATTCAAGGCCTTCCTACTTCTACCCAGCTCATTCCCAGTGGCTTCTATTTCCACACACTTCTCTCAAACGCAGCTACGTTCTTTAAGGCAGCGTGTCTCAACCCTGGTCCTTGGGCCCCCCTGCCCTGCATCTTCTAGATGTTTCCCTCGTCCAACACTTGGCTTCTGTTGAGCTTGATAACGACCCATTCCTTTGAACCAGGTGTGTAAGGGGTTCCCCCAGGACCAGGGATGAGAGAGGCTGCTTTAAGGGACCAGAACGGTGGACTTGTGGATGATGAACAGTGGGTCTCTAGTCCCCAGCCCAAACAAACGCCGAGCACTCTGTCTCTTATCCTGTCACTGTTCACACCTGTCTATGCATAGACAGTAGAGTCTTTTTTATTTTCTCCGGGTCTGCACCCAGCATAGAAACCCTGTGTTTATCTCTATGTCTGTATCTTTTCTGTAAGCCCTCCTCTTTTCTCTCTCAATCTGCTGTTGCCAAGGGAACGGCTCCAGCCTTCATATGGTGTTTATTTTCTGTCTCAGTCTTCCTCCTCCTCCTCACAATATCTTCATTTCAACTCGTTAAATCCTCTTCCTCTTGTCTGTCGCCGTGAGACGTCTCGTTTCCTGTTTGACAGTGACGTCGTTTTTCTTTTCATCATCCGTGGTCTTTTTTCTGTTTGGTAATTCTGCTGTTGTTTCCAGCCTCTGGCTCCTCCTCCTCTCACTCCAGTTCGGAAGCCACCTCCCTCTCCTCCCCCTCCCTCCTCTCTTCCCCCACCTCCCTCTCCTCCCCCTCCCTCCTCTCCTCCCCCTCCTCCCCCTCCTCCCCTGTCTCTCCCGTCTTTGTGGTCCCCTCCCACAACCCTGTCCCTCCTTCCTTCCTCCCTCCCACCGCCCCTCCCAGGCCAGACCCCACCACCAAGCCAGCTGTCCACACCCACGCTTTCTGCGACCACATCCCTCGCAGACGACTCTCCGGCACCAGTAAAGCACTGTGCACGGCCATGTCAGCCAATCGCATGGGGTGGAGTGTGACTCACTGACCAATCACAGAGTTTACAGAGTGTGTGTTTGAATCCCACTGGCTGGTTTGCGTTCACCACCGCAGTGGGCTGATCACAGACCACATCCTGCCACACTCCCTGTGTGTGTGTTTGTGTGGTCTTATCTGTAGTGAAGGTACTTTAACCCTGTGTCCCTACCTGGATTGTCCTCTGTGTTTCTCGACCTCCTCTCCTTCACTAATCATTTTACTTCCTGTTTTCTTTCCTGTATTTTTCTCTTTTTTTCTTCTTTTTTTTCCCTCAAGGCAGAATGCCAGACGCAAACATACAGGGTTTTTACTCCATGTTTTCAGTTTGTAAGTAGAGTTCCCTCTGTCCCTATACTGCAGGGCACACTGCCCCCAAGCCTAGCATACTCCCCCCCCAGCCTAGCATACTCCCCCTCAGCCTAGCATACTGCCCCCCAGCCTAGCACACTACCCGCCAACGCTGGGGACAGTGTCTATCCAAATAAGCAGCTCCAAGTTGCCCCAAGGAACCTAAACAGAAGGAAGTGCCAGTAATGTCTGTCTGTGTGCTCCTAGCTGGAACCACTGGAGTTGTGGTGTACCTGGTCACCTGGGGCGTGCCCTCTATGACGCTTCCTTCTTTAGATGTTCCTAGCTCTGACCCCGCTGGCTGCTGGCAGGCTGGACGCTCTCCTGATCCTCATAGCTCTGCAGTCGTACCTCCAATACTACCTGGAGGCTGACAAACTCAAGTTTTCAGCAAAAGAACAATCCCCAAATCAGGATTTAACCTGTGGATTTGTTGTCATTTGTTTAAATGCTTTCTCTCTTTCTACTTCTATTTCACTCTCTCTCTTTATTTTTCTCTCTTGTGCTTTGTAACATGCATGAACCTTTGGCTGTTTGTATCCAGGCTGGCTGCTGTGTGTATGTTTTTGTGTGTTTGTGTGGTTTCCTCTGCACAGTGTGCCGTTTTAACCTCTAACCCTGTGGTTTTCGATTGACCTCACAACACCAGAGAGCCTGCCGTCCTATTAGATACCTCAAACACTCAATTAGGAAAACCTTTCAGACCTCAACAGTCCACCCAATCACCAAATCTGGAAGCTATCCCCTAGGCTACCGTGGACTGCTATACAAATTTGGCTGAACGGCTCACTTGCTACTGACTGTTTGGCTTCAGTAAAACCCAGCCAACAATAATGTAGCTAGCAGTGAGAGTTAGGTCAGATGTATTAGAAAGATAGCTGGAGATAGGTGTGGATTGGTTAGCCTGTTACAGTAGCCTGCTATTTAGAAGTGTGCTGTGGGAGGGTTGGTGTGTAGGGGGTTAGGCAGGCTAAGTGCTGCAGTGGGGCAGAGATCTATAGCAGGGTTTATAGGCACATTGTCCACTGGCTTCAGTCAATAACCAGGGAGACAGACAGACAGACAGCAGAGTGGTTCATTAGAAAAGGGGAGGGGAGGGAGTAAGAGAGAGAGAGACACACATGCCCACACAAGGACAGAGAACGAGAGCGAGGTAGAGAGAGTGTTCATTGGGAGATGCAGGGTAATACTTTTGAGATTTCATCACTACTTAGAGAAGTGAGCGAAGAGAAAGTGCCTTTGTGTTTGCCCTCAAATGTGTGCGTGCGTGTGTGCGTGCGTGTGTGCGTGTTAGCCAGTGTGTCCTGCAGATAGAGAACCCAGAGACTTATCCCTACTCCCATTTCCCTAAATCCTCTTAGTCCCATTCCAGCTTAAACTCTGTCAATTCTCCCCTCTGAAGGCCCTATCAGCAGCATCTCCCCAACGTGGATATCCTCACTGCCTAAACCCAGCCCAGCCCCCGCCCCGCCCTCCCCCAAAATCACCCTGACAAGCTCTGTAGATAGCAGCCTCCTCTGGGCCTTCATCTAAAGCTCTCTGTCTCTTTTCTAGAACACTTAAAACTCCCTGTCAAGAGTTCTAGAATGTTCAAATCTGACTTCTAGAACTCGGCACACTCTCTTTAGATGGTAAACTCTCTGCTAGCCAGATGAAAACTTCAGCCTATAGCTAAGTTCCTCCCATTTCTACACACACACACCATGACCGTGCACCATTCAGGATGATTTCATCAAGGCTGTCTGTCTGAGGAGTTTATATCATCATAAGCTGATGAGTCCCTGTCTGCCATACAAGCACAGCTACAGTAGTGTAGGAAGGACTGAGGTGACTGCTGGTCTGGCTGCTTCTCCAGACCACCCCCCCTGTCCTCTCTGACCCCTGACCTGTGTCTGCTTCACACCTCCAGGCTCCATCCACGCCACGTCCATAGCAGCCTCCAGGGTGGAGCAGGCCCTGTCGGAGGTGGCCTCCTCTCTGCAGAGCAACGCCCCCAAACAGGGTCCCCTGCACCCTTGGATGACCCTGGCTCAGATATGGCTGCACGCAGGTAACTTCCCACACCGTGTGTTTGTGTGCGTGCGCACGTTCATTTGGCACGGTAAAAGTAAAGGTACTGGAAAGGTTGTGTGTTTCTGATTCTATGACTAGCAAAACAAAAGCATATGACTGGAATTGACGTGTTCCTGTCAGGTGGTCTAGTAGCATTAGCATAGCTCGCAGTCCCCTGGACGAGCTACTACCATTTAGATTCCTCCTCCGCGATGGGCCTGCCTCCACCACAGAGCTCATGAGCCGCCCACACCGACAGGCCTGGCGAGCCAGCAGCTTCTCTCCACTCCTCTAGATACTCCTCCCGATGGACAGATAGATAGACACACATTAACACACTGTAGATCACAGTCGAGGCACACCACACCGCCTGGATGGGGAGAGGGAGGAAGTGACATCTGCAAAGCCTTCAGGATCCAAGGGAGCAGTCTTTCCTCTGCCAGCCAGTTCTGCTCTGCCCCACCAGGCCCGGCCCGTCACACTGGCTCCAGAGAGAGAGACGAGCAGATCTCTGTTACGATAGGGTTTATCTGTCTCTCTCTATGTCTGCCATTAGTCTGTGTAGAATCTTTGAGAATCAGACCCTTTTTTTACTGAGACATAGTGAGACTACAGAGATTCTCCACCGCAGTAATCGGACGACGAGATCTTCCGTTTCGTAGCTTAGATGTCTCAAGTTTCGCCCAAGTAATAAAGCTGCTTCTATATCACTTCCTGTTTGTTACTTCCTGTCTGTCTCATGCCCAGATCCTCATTTCCTGTCTTGCTGTGCGGCATAGGAAATCATCCTGTCACCTCGCAATCACCTGTCAGAGATATGACGCACATATCTGTTGACGTGAATGTGAGTGAGTGAGTGAATGAGTGAGTGGGTGAGTGAGTGAGTGAGAGAGAGAGTGAGAGAGAGAGAACGTGTGTGTATAACCCCTCTCTCTCTGTCCCCGTAGCCGAGGTGTACATTGGCATGGCCAAGCCGGCGGAGGCGACGGCGTGCACCCAGGAGGCTGCCAACCTGTTCCCCATGTCCCACAACGTCATGTACATGAGGGGGCAGGTGGCCGAGCTGAAGGGGAACACGGAGGAGGCCAAGCGCTGGTACGAGGAGGCACTCTCCATCAGCCCCACCCACGTCAAGACCATGCAGAGGCTGGTGAGGGCACTGCCACACACACACATGCGGACGGACACTGAACACACACACACATGCACGGTTATTCAGACAGGGAGTTAGGAAGACGCATCCACACAGGGCAATATCCTTCAGCAGTCTCCCTGGGGTGTTAGTCTTTAGACTCACTATCTCAGTAGTAATTACCCAGAGTCCTTAGGGAGGACAGACAGAGGGCAGAGAATGGAGGGGAAAGAAGGAGAGGAGTGGAGTGGTGTAGGAGGAGTGTATACGGGGGTAACACTCTATCACTCCTATCTCTGGTCGGCATCAAACCCTCATCATCTCTTTCTCTCTCCTCGCTCTCACCTTGACCCTCACCCTCTCTTCTC
This sequence comes from Hypomesus transpacificus, assembly GCF_021917145.1. Classification (NCBI taxonomy): domain Eukaryota; kingdom Metazoa; phylum Chordata; class Actinopteri; order Osmeriformes; family Osmeridae; genus Hypomesus; species Hypomesus transpacificus. The sequence goes on from NC_061062.1 coordinate 3,927,626, forward strand.
TCTCCCCTCCCTGGCCCCAACCCTCCAGGGTTCGATCCTGCACCAGCTGCAGAGGTACAGCCTGGCGGAGAAGATCCTGCGTGACGCCGTGCAGGTCAACTCCACGGCCCACGACGTGTGGAACGGCCTGGGGGAGGTGCTGCAGGCGCAGGGCAACCACTCCGCCGCCACCGAGTGCTTCCTGACCGCCCTGGAGCTGGAGGCCAGCTCCCCCATACTGCCCTTCACCATCATACCTAGAGTCCTCTGATCCACACACACACTACACACATGCTCACTCGTCATAAATTGGAAGCAAGGCATCTCATCTCCATGTGGAATGCCTCGTTCCTGTGGCTCTTCTTTTTTTTTTTTTCTTTTTTTTTTGGAAGGTGCCAACATGCTTCCCCTGAATACGACACTTTGAAACGACTACGCCGCTGTACGCGCACTTGTCCTGCTCTCTGCTGTCTCCCACAGTTCTTTGCTGTGCTGGTGACCCCCGACCCCGGCTACGTGGTGACATCATCGCTGGAGCACAGTTGGGCTTGTTCCTGATGTCATGGAAGTTATTGACCTGTGTGTTGACCAACAATAATTGTTGTCCTACCTACTTCAGTGCACTGTGGTCGCTTCCACCCCCATAGATGTTGACTATGCCTAATCTGACGTGTGTGTCTGTTTGTCTGTGTGTGTTTGTGTGTGGGTGTGTGTTTGTGTGTGTGAATGTAACTGCAACAATAGTGTACAGCACGTGATTATATTTTGTCCAAGAGACCTATAAAGTCATAGACTATCACCTGAAATATGTATTTTATCCATGGTTTAATCTGTTATGTGCATTCTACCTTTAGTCCTGTTGCTTTGGCAGGATGTGGAAGTCATTGACACACAGATAGTGTGTTTCGTAATCGGGTGTTGTTGTTGCTATGTGTATGAGTTCCTATAAGCTTGAATCTCATCAGTCACTAACATCAATGCCAAAACACAATAAGATTAATATTGTTTTTCTTTTTCACATGATCTTGAATTTTAAGTGTAGATTTATTATGATTATTGTTTACAGAATTATTTCTAGAACGGTTTACTATTTCATGAGAAGGTAAATTATCTATATACCTGACAGACCTCTGGGTAAAGTGAGTGGCCAGTGACTGTAGAGAGTATGTACTGTATATTCTAAAGTAAGAACAGCCATTTGGGAATAGAGTCGTATTTGTAGAAGGCACACTTGAAAATTGTATTTAAGTTCGATAAAGTCATGGTGAACTTGAAAAGACAGCACATTGATCGATCCAGCTATCTTAACCATACAACAACAAAAAACATCTTATATTACTGAATTATTATTTTATAGAAACATATTTGGTTGATGGATTTGAGTTGATCCAAACCCCTTCTGGAATCTATATATCTGATGTTGGAAGATGTGAGTTCAAGAAGGGTTACTCTGCTGGTCTAGTGCTAGAGCCAACCTATCTACAGACCCCGCGTCTCTCCAATTGGCCGGAATGCCAATCGCCCTGATCTGATTGGTCAGGGCGATTAAACAACAGCATCAGTTATACTGTAATTGGAAAAAAAACTTATGATTATGTCAATAAAAAGTGATTGGATAAGAGACCAGTTGTTGGTTATTGTTGATTATAATTGATGCTGAAGCAAAGTTACTTTCCGATTTGTACCAACCTACCGAACACACCCAGACACACACACACTGTGTCATGACCAGGGGAGAGTCTCTGGATGCTTCCTTCACTACTCTCCTTGAGGGGATGTGTGATATAACTCAACTGGATAGATGGGAACATGACTTTCTCTGCTCTGTTGTCACCAATCCAGTCATTTCAGATCAGTGATTCTGCCAGGGAAGGAAGACAGGAAGGGAAGCCTTTTGGAAGGAACGGACTGCATCGTCAAAGCGTTGTCCCTCCTGCGTGGACGGGAGTCGTCTCTGTTGTGATGTTGCGACCCGTCAGTCCCACAGCAGCAAGCACACAGAGACAGAGACCACGCCCCGCTCACACAGCTGCTGAGTAGCACTCTACACTCCTCCCTCTCCTCTGCCTCTGCCTCACACTGCTTTCTGCCTCTGCCTCACACTGCTTTCTGCCTCTGCCTCACACTGCTTTCTGCCTCTGCCTCACACTGTTTTCTGCCTCTGCCTCACACTGTTTTCTGCCTCTGCCTCACACTGTTTCTGCCTCTGCCTCACTGTTTTCTGCCTCACACTGTTTTCTGCCTCTGCCTCACACTGTTTTCTGCCTCTGCCTCACACTGTTTTCTGCCTCACACTGTTTTCTGCCTCTGCCTCACACTGTTTTCTGCCTCTGCCTCACACTGTTTTCTGCCTCTGCCTCACACTGTTTTCTGCCTCTGCCTCACACTGTTTTCTGCCTCACACTGTTATCTGCCTCACACTGTTTTCTCCTCGTCCCTTGTTCTCCACACTCCTCTCATCTTTTCTCTCGTTTCTTCCTCACGTATCCTCTGTAGCGTATCATGTCTCATCATTAGACATGAATAGTTAATGACCTACATGTCTCCCTTCTCTTCTTCCCCCAGTTTTCTTTCTCGTCTCCTGTTCTCCCTCGTTCTAATTGTTCTGTGTTCCTGTGTTCTGAGGAAACATCAAAGATTGATGTCGGCTTTCTAGGAGTTCAGAGAGCAGAAAACACCATCAGTTGGCAGGGGAAACCTTGATGAAACCCAGACAGAGACTGGTGCTCACAACTCCTATCACCTCATTGATACACTCGGCTCTGCCTTAATTACAGTGAGGGAGAGAGAGAGGAAGAGAAACGACTGAGGAAGCCTCTGCTGCAGTCTCTCCCTCCCTCTTTCCTGTGTGTCTGGTGCTAAGCGGATGTGAATGACATGTTGGCTGGAGTCGTTCCTAACCCCCTTCCCTCCCTACACACACACCCACACACACCCTGCAATTCACATCCTCAGTTCTGCTGCCTCATCCCTCTGCAGCAGCTGCCACTATGTCCTGCGCCTGTCTGCTGGCCTGACACTAATGCAGCTCGGCGCTCTGCTCCAGCCAATTACACACACACACACTCTCATACACACACACACACACACACACACACACACTCTCATACACACACACACTGTCATACACACACACACTCTCATACACACACACACACACACACTCTCATACACACATACACTCTCTCACACACACACACTCTCATACACACATTATGAGTTATGATAAAATGGAAGCCTGCAGCAGACAAGGAAGTGTCACTGGGCTGTAAATGTAATTTAGTAACTACATTATCAGAGAAATAAAATAGTGCAATAGCCAGGTATGACACTGCATGTCCACCTGCAGGGCACTTTACTTACTGTCGGACCTCTAGTTTACCTACAGTGGTGACAGTAAATCTAGGGCCTATATACCTACCTTGACAGTAAATCCAATCAAATATTATTTGTGAGGCTCTTTTTACAAGCAATGTCAGGGAGGGCTTCACATACTCCCACAGAACTGCACCTCAACCAACCTAAACCCTCAAGTAAACAGGGTCATATAGTGAGGACAGCAAGCTAACCAAGGGCCTATGTACCTACAGTGATGACAGTATGATAACTTAGAAATTTAGAAACGTAACTAGTACACTGCAGTTTCACACCCTACGGCACTGGGCTGGACCTGATGTTAGTTTCCTCCAGGATCACAATGACTCTTATTGAGAGACTTGTTGCTCTTGTAGGTTAGTCATAACGAAGTTAAGTCTTGAACTCTTGTACTCGCTGTGAAATGTTTTGCTGTTGATTGTTCTTCTACAGGTACAGTCTTGCACTTTTTGGGGTTCATGTTGTTTTAATTTGTAACTTGTATAACTGCATGCTCTTATGGGTCTTCCCTTTGGCACTTGTTTCGTTTTTCACAATGTATGCTTCATGTTTTGGCTGCTTGCAATGTTTGGGACTACCTCGTTGTTATGATCAGTGACCTATGCTCTTTTGTAAAGCTCTCTCTTGGAAGTCGCTTTGGATAAAAGCGTTTGCTAAATGCATAAATGTAAATGTGCCTGGTCATAGTGTTAGAGGAAGGAGTGTGAGATGTGTCTAGGTCTGACAGAGGCCAGATAAAAGCCTGTTGTAGCTAATTGTAATCATGTAGATTCATAGTTAAGACTTCTACATCTTTACTGTAACGTTGACCCACTAGCAACGATAATAATAATATGAGTTACTTGCATATGATGTGATAGAGCCTAGCAATTTGTGTATGCAATTATACCAAATGAACAAATCAGTGTTTCTTAGATAATGGAAAGGAACAGTGTACCTCTCTGGAGAACTGGGCTGGACCAAGAATAGAGGTGAGACAGGTATTAATAGAACCTTCTGGGGCTTCTCTCTTTATCTGTTTTTCTCCGGCATGAAAGCTCAACAACACCTTAAGTGCTGCTTTTTATTATATTGGGTACAGTTGTTGCCTGGCAACATCACTCCCTGTGGGAGAGACTTTTCTGAGAACTATGCTTGATGATTAACCACACCAATTAACACTAGACAAAACCTCCACCTCAGTGGAGTATGTGCGTATGTGAGCAAATGTGTGTGTGTTTGTGTGTGTCAGTGTGTGTGTGTGTGTGTACGGCCCAGGAGGCCATAGCCTGGGTCTTTCTGCCCGGGGGGTACTCAGAGCTGTGACACGGTAGGACAAAGACTGTCAGGGGCACCACACGCGTGCTAATCCTCAGATGACAGGCTGCAGGCACACACACCCACACACACACACACACACACACACAAACTCATGATCTGAGGTCACAGGCAGGGGATGCAACTTAGAAGCCCAAACACACACACACACACATGCACACACACACACACTGACAGGCTGGTCTGACCAGGAGCATCATGTTTCTCTGGTGTGCCAATCAGCCATGAGTTTGTGAACTCTCCAGCAGCCGGGCAGCACTGCCTCCCCTGCCTCAGCCCTGCCTCAGCCCTGCCTCAGCCCTGCCTCCCCTGCCTCAGCCCTGCCTCAGCCCTGTCTCCCCTGCCTCAGCCCTGCCTCAGCCCTGCCTCAGCCCTGCCTCAGCCCTGCCTCCCCTGCCTCAGCCCTGCCTCAGCCCTGCCTCAGCCCTGCCTCAGCCCTGCCTCAGCCCTGCTCCTTCGGCTCACGCACTCCTGACTTCAGACTGAGCCCCACTCTGAACAGCTGGGGTTGAATGAAGCCCCTGAATGGCATTCCTGAAGCCCACCCTCTCTGACACCCTCTCTCCCAGCCCTGCTCGCCCTGGAAGGGACTGAGGGCCCTGGGAGGAGTTGGAGGGTGTTAGGGTGTGGGTGAGATGGAGTTGGGTTAGCATTAGTGAGTGGTTATCTATATACTGTATATGAGTGTGTGTGTGTGTGCCTTCTTGTTTATTTAAGTTTAATGAGGTTTGGTGGAGAGGTGAATGGAGACACTGTACAGCCCCCTAACCTCCGTCTCTGGAGCTGCATAACATAGACTCGCTGATTTCCCCTGTGGCCTACTTCCTCTTTGAAGAAAACAGGAAGTAATTAATCTGCTGGTCCTCTTTCTCCAGAGCTTCTCTCTGCAAAGTCACGCTTGACTGTGAGCCCTGCTGAGCCGAGGTGCCCCCTCAGACGGCCCCCCCAGGGGCCCCTTCCTGGGGCCACCTCACAGCCCTCTGCTGGTCTGCCTGCTGGGGAACCCAAGAACAGCCTGAACCCTCTGGGGGGCCAGCCTGCTGACTGGGGTCTGGGAGCTTTATTAACATACTGGATGCAGATTCCAGCACATGTAGATGACAGGTGTTTCTACCAGAGGCTGAGGTGGCCACTACATAGTGTCCCTGTACCACTGCATAGTGTCCCTGTACCACTGCATAGTGTCCCTGTCCTGTGTGCGTGTGTTGGGTCTCCTGGAGCTGTGATAAGAGACAGTGTTTTCACTAGGTCACCTCCACCCTCTGTTAATGAATTGGTGTGTCAAAGAGTATGACGTGACCCAGAGTTCACCTGGAGGCCAGAGGGGTCAGGTGCGCTGGCTCTCCCCCAGGGAGGCAGGATGTGCCCGGAGAGAGGACGACTCCGACTCCAGGGTGGGCCCTGCTCCAGGAGGTGTACACACACACACATACAGGCAGACACACACAGGCACACTCATACATGCACTCACAGACACAAATCCTGGCAAACTGACAAACACACAGGGTCAGGTTAACAAGGAAGCTCTTTTTGCCTGAAGAAACTCTCTTACACTCTGTTTCATCATCTCTTCTGTTCTCCATTATTCAGCTATACTTTGATTTATTATAAGTGTGTGTGTGTGTGGGTGTGCACTTACGCTTACAAGAAAAACACACATACACTGTGCTAACACAAACATATACAGTTACATGACATCCACTACACAAACACACACACACACCCTGTACGTGTAGCTTGTCTGTCAGCGCGTGGGCCTGTGGCACATCACGCTACGCTGAGCTTGTCTTCTCATCCCCCTCTCCTTTCCTCCTCATCCCCCTCTTCTCTGCTCCTCATCCCCCTCTCCTCTCCTCTCTTCCTCATCTCTCTCTCCTTGCATCCTCGCCAGCCTCTCCTCTCCCCCTGCTCCCTCCGTTCTCTCCTCCTCATCCCTCTCTCCTCTCCTTCTCATCCCTCTTTCCTCTCCTCCCACGCTCTGTCACTACATTCTGTTCCCCACCACTGAACAACACAGTGGCAGCCAGGACACTACTGTTCTCACACACTCACACAAACACACGTACATGCATGCATGCACACACAAATACACACACACACAGACACGCACACACAGACTACAGGAACCTGTAGCAGCCAGCTGAGTGTGGCAGCAGCTCCTGCTACAGTGTAGGAATGGAGGAGGGTGCTTTGGCTGGTTGTATTAACAAGCACTGTTGCATAAGCAGCTAACCAGGGACAGCTACACTGCTTCTATAGCAGAGGAGAGGGGGAGGGGACAGGGGGAGGAGGGGAGGAGAAGGGGCAGGCAGGGAAGTAGGGGGGAGGGATGCTGAGGCTGACTGAGCTGCAGGCTCAGTCCTTCTGCACATCTCCCTCTGGTCTCCATCTTCCTCTCTTCCCATCTCTACTATCTCCCTAATTCCTTTCTTTCTCACTGACTACATATTGCTTCCTCTACATCTCTCTCTCCACCCCCCTTTCCCTCAGTATCTCGCCCTCCATCCCTCTTCCTCTTCAGAACTCCCACGTGTCTCTCCTCATCCTGTCATTCGGCCCAGGATGCTGCTGTTGCCTGGCAACCACAGGTTCTCTGAAGGCAGACGTTCGCAGATGAAAACCATTCTGAGAAGTCCTCATGAACCCTCCCTCACACACACACACACACTTAGGAGTAACGGCTCCAAAAAAAGAAGCGTTGCCATGGTGAAGCCAGTGTCTGCTGTACTGTAAGAGGCTCCTAGACTGTGTGCTGTGCGCGTGCTGGTTTGTGAGTGTTGAGTAATTCACCAGGCTTATTGGTTAGACCACAAACAAACAAACAAACACACACACACACAAAAACACGAGGTTGTTAAGTTCATGGTCTTTTATTGGAAAAAAAAATTAAAAGACTAGCATGTACAACTTGGAATGACCTCAACATGAACAGTCAGAACAAGACCCTGGTGCTGCACTCTCCTTCTGTTTCACACCTCCCCGACCTTCTCCCCGACCTCCTCCTAACCCCTGCCAGGGTCTCTAACAGAAAAAACAGAAGTACGAGTCAACTGCCCCCACCTCCCCCACCCGAACCTAACTGCCCCTACCTCACTCCCCCCACCCTCCCCCCCAAAGATCCACTCACAACAAATCAACTGAATAACCCCAACATGCCAAACATATAATCTAAAATGAGTTATTTTTTTAAATGATCATTTTCTTAAAAATATCTCTTTTGTAATTCATTAAGCAAACTGCAAATGTCCCATTTACACAACCTCTATGCGATTCTCCCCCCCCCCCCCTCCCCCCCCTTCAGAGCTTGTTTCCAGATAGACTGTCCAGAAGCCCACCAATCCCAGGGCATCGTGGGGGCGGGACGTTTAAGCCTCGCCGAGGCCCCGCCTCTCAAGCTGCATGCATGAAGAACAGAAACAGGAGATAAAAGAAGACGATTGGCCAGCCCAAACATCACCACGAGCACATTTGACCAGGAGGTGGACCTCCTGGAGCAGTGCGTAGCTGCTGGTTGGTTAACAGGTAGCCTATTAGATCAGGTATTACTGGTGTTGAACTCTGCGCTAGGACACGACCACTAACCAGTACATGCAACTCATTTTTGTTTTTGCTTTTTTTTCAACTTTTTTTTTTCTTTAAACTTTATGTGGACAGAATTTATTGTTTTTCAACATTCAGTTATGTTTTCTATACAGAAACAGTATGAATAAATGTATATTTTTGCAAGAGGTAAGTAAAACATTTGACTGATTCTTTTTTGTCTTCTAAGGAGATCAAGGGGGCGCGGATTCATTTGGCTGTCATCATTTGTACAAACTCTGCGGAGATAAGCAAAGCAAACAGACAACATATGAGAAGGGTGGAGCATAGCAACAGCAACAACAACAACATTAGAAGGTTTATGTTGAAAGATGTTGCTAGGGGGTGTATGCATGTCTGCTGGTGTTACGCAATTAAAACAACGAGAATCTAACCGTCCTGTCATTGCTACCGTGGAGATTGTTGTTCTGGTTACATGGCACAACATCATATTATTATAGACAGAGAGAGAGAGACAGAGAGAGACAGTTAAAGACAGTGACAGAGAGACAGAGAGAGACAGTTAAAGACAGTGACAGAGAGAGACAGAGAGAGGGAGAGAGACAGTTAAAGACAGTGACAGAGAGAGAGCGTGTAGATCCATAGATGGTGGACGTGCGTGTGGTCGTGCGTGTGCACACCTTCGTAGTTGACCTGTCCGTCTCCGTCGATGTCGGCTTCTCTGATCATCTCGTCCACTTCCTCGTCTGTGAGCTTCTCTCCCAGGTTCGTCATCACGTGACGCAGCTCGGCCGCGCTGATGTAGCCGTTACCGTCCTGCGGCGGAGCGCGAGAACACACGGTCACACACACACACACAAACATTTCTGGGCACAAACACACACACAGGGCAGAGACCCACCTTGTCGAATACCCTGAAGGCCTCTCGGATCTCCTCCTCACTGTCCGTGTCCTTCATCTTCCTCGCCATCATCGTCAGGAACTCTGGGAAGTCAATGGTCCCGTTGCCTGGTAACCGAGAGAAAGCAGCGGGGGTCAGAGGTCGGGTGTGTGAGGAGAAGTCAGGTGACCAGGTTGGTTAGATCCATGACAAGATTACATGCAGGCTCTGCTTGACTGGTTCACAAGATCAGGGGGGGTGGAAGGCTAAACCCATTACACCAGCAACACACACACACACACCAGTAATCCTCAGTAGGAAATCTCTTTAGTAGGCTGTGTGTGGGCATGTGTCTGACAGCTGCTTCGTCCTGGTATACTCCTGATCCAGTCTACAGACACCTGTCTTTGGAGCAGCCACACCCAGGCCTGCAAGCATTCAGGTCCTTCAAAAGCTGGTTGTTGGAAGAACCTACAATCTATGTGGTCCACACACACACACACACACACACACACACACACACACACACACACACACACACACGCATACAGACACACACGTGCTCACCGTCAGCGTCAACCTCGTTGATCATATCCTGCAGCTCGGCCTCTGTGGGGTTCTGACCCAGTGACCTCATGACTGTGCCCAGCTCCTTGGTGGTGATGGTGCCGTCTCCGTCCTTGTCGAACAGGGAGAACGCCTCCTTGAACTCTGCACAGCGGGGAGAGAGCACAGCCGGCACGGCTGAGTGTCTTCTACAGGCGTCTGGCGTACACGCACTCACACAGGTACACGGTTCATATGTAGGACCTGCTGTGCCTGGAGCAGACACACATTCTCCAGGTCTTGGATGAGAAGTGGTCTCACATTCTGCTATGGTACATGTACAGCTTAACGACTATCTCTGGTATCCATAATACGATACTACATAATGCAGCTTCAGGACTTTCTCTAGTATACATACTATAGTACATAGTGCAGCTTAAGGACTGTCTGTAGTAAACACACTGCAGCTATCCTCACTGCTAGTTCCATCAGAGAGTAGCAGTCACACGAGCTGCCACAGCTGCTTACCAGCGATCTGTTCTTCTGTGAGCTGGTCCGCCTGGGGGGAAGAAGGGGGACACCAGAGAGTTCATCAACCACTATGTATGCAGTCTTATGAAGTCTTATGAACAACAGAAAAAGCATTCATATATATATATATGCACTGCAGACAGGGTACAGTATGTAGGTGTGCTGGTTTGTGGAGTAAACACAGATGTCACTGCCCACCCTCACCGGATCTGAGAGACCAGTCCTAGCCAATCCAAACTCACAACTGCTTAAACATGGAACATTCTGATTGGCTCTTCTGATGCACAGGCATTGATTCCCTTGTCTAATTTACATATCCGTTCTGTGAGCTGCTAATTATTACAAACATATCAATATTCATGAGAATGAACATGTATCAGCGGGCAGAAAAAGAGTTCACATGCCTAACCAGCCGGACAAACAAACACAGCCAGCCAAACAGCCTGGCAGCCTTCATCTCCAGAGACAGATGGTCAAAGAGCCAGCCTGTCAACAGCCTGACAAGTTGATGGGGCAGTCAGACAGTTGGCCTCTAAAACAGCCATACAGAGACCCCACAGCCTGATCCAAAAAGACCAAAACACCCAGACCATTCTGCCAAGACCACAGTCTGTCTAGTACAAGTTACAACCCCACTAACACAAACTTTAACTTAAACAATCATTGCGAAACTAAGTCAAGACAGAGCCACCCCTATGTGCTCAATACCAATGCAACACTGGTTGACTACAGTTACACCTGTGTGTGTGTGTGTGTTCAGAGCGTTAAGGTGTGTGTGTGTCTGCGTCTGGACCTGAAAGGCATCAAAGTGAATGTCGGTCAGGTCTGCCACCAGTCTCTTGGCCTTGGGCTCTGTGTCCGGCCAGGGCTCCTTCCTGCCCCCGTCCTTCCCAGAGAGGAGAGGAGCCTTCTTAGCCTTCAACGCCCCCGTGGCCCCCGTCACCCCCACCCCCCTGGCCGTCAGTCCGTCCATGGCCCCCCGCACCATCACCAGCCCCTCGGCTAGGAACTCCGCCCGCTTGGCGTTCTGCCCGCCCTGGCGCTTGACCTCGGCCAGGTCCTTGCGAGTGCTCTGCAGGCCGTTCTTCAAGTCCTGCAGCTCCTTGACCAGGCCGTCGAAGCGCGAGGAGGTGGAGTCCACCAGCATCTGCAGGAAGCTCCTGTAGTTCCTCTCCTGCTGCTGGATGAGCTCCTGGTAGAAGAACTGCTGCTGGTCCAGGAGCTCGTAGACCATGGACAGAGACACCAGGTCCTGCTGCTGGTCCAGGAGCTCGTAGACCATGGACAGAGACACCAGGTCCTGCTGCTGGTCCAGGAGCTCGTAGACCATGGACAGAGACACCAGGTCCTGCTGCTGGTCCAGGAGCTCGTAGACCATGGACAGAGACACCAGGTCCTGCTGCTGGTCCAGGAGCTCGTAGACCATGGACAGAGACACCAGGTCCTGCTGCTGGTCCAGGAGCTCGTAGACCATGGACAGAGACACCAGGTCCTGCTGCTGGTCCAGGAGCTCGTAGACCATGGACAGAGACACCAGGTCCTGCTGCTGGTCCAGGAGCTCGTAGACCATGGACAGAGACACCAGGTCCTGCTGCTGGTCCAGGAGCTCGTAGACCATGGACAGAGACACCAGGTCCTGCTCCAGGTACAGGGCTCGCTTCTTAGGCAGCATGGATGCTCACCTGTCTGTCCCTCCCGTCTCGTACACCTCCTGTCCGGCTGCCTCTCTTCCCCCGGCTGTTTCTCTGCCCGTCGCTGTGATCTCAAACTGTCTGTCTCTCTCTCTCTCTCTCTCTCTCTCTCTCTCTCTCTGCCAAGTTGTCTGTCGGAGTCCGTCTGTCTGTGTCTATCTTTCTTACTTTTCTACCAGTCTGTCTGCTTGACTGGCTCTCTCAGTGTCTGTGTGGTTCTCACAGTGTATCTAGAGAGTGTGTCTGTCTTCAGCCCCAGCCAGGAGGTGTCTGGTGCTGAGGGGGTAGGCAGGGGGTGCCCAGCCCAGTCCAGCCCCGCCAGGGCAGCGTAGGTCAGGGTGAGAGCTGGTCAGTTCAGCCCTGGGGTGGTATGGGTGGACTGACGTGTCCACCTCCTGCTGAAGAGGTGTTGGGTGTCCGGAGACACCACTTCCTCCATTTCAACATGTCGACGTTTCAACAGAGGCCTGTTGCTTGGGTGGCTGATGTGTTTCCGGGTGGTTTTCACCACAAGCCGGTCTGTCAGCATATCGCTTCCGTTACAGCCCCCCAGGAAGACGGACAGGTCATTTCCCTGATTAGGGACAGGTCACATGGCCAGTTGATCACGTGACGCCCTGTGCCAGGCCAGCGCGCACACACACACACACACAGCTCTCACCTCTCCTCCTGATGCACCCTGTACACAGCCCACAGACACACAGCCTCTGGAGCCACGCTCTCCTTAGAGATGATAAGAATAGACGTCCACAGCTCCAGGGTCCTGCTATGTAGCAGCAGCCTGACCCAGAAGACCTCACCTCTACCTGCTCTCCAGGATGACACTGGATTCTCTGCGACTGCAGGTAGAAGATACTGCAGCCGGGGGCCTTCTGCAGGAACACTGCAACCCTGCCTGGTCCACGGTTACCTCCAACGTCCCCCGTCCCCCCCACACCCCTCCCAACACACACCCTCACTCACACACACACTCGCTCCTCTCAGGAATCTGGCCTGGATTGCCAAGCAGTGTGCGGGGCTTGCCAGGAATCTGGCCTGGATGTGACTGCTCTACTGCTGGCCTACTGAGCTCAAAAAACCTGGCCAGCTATCTACCGCTCACCATGGCAACCACACACCCACCCATGTCACAGCGGACTCCAGAAGGGACTCAACATCATACCACCCACAGGGAGAATGGTGGCCAACGGTACACCATGGTAACTTCCCCCATAACTGCATCCTGGAAAAGCTATGACACAGTGGTTGTGACAGGAGCAGGCCTGTAAGTGACTTTACCAGTTATGGCTGTAATTGTAGTAACAGGCTGTAAAACAGGTGAGTCAGTCAGGTAGTCTGTATTGCTATCTAGACTGAGCACAAAGCCATTCACTCAATGAGTTATTTGTCTAGTTAAGTCAGCCAGTGAGTTAGCCAGTTACCAGAGTCGGTGTACGCTAGCATGGTGCCTGTGGGTATATTCTGAGATGGTGAAGCGAGGATAATACTGTATCTTGTTCTGCATGGACACACAAGAACTGTTCAGTGGTGCCCACTCAAATGGCTTAGACTTTCTACACTGTCATCTTAGAAAAGCTTTTCAAGGTCTTTTGCACCACAGCAACCCAGTTCAGTGAGAACCTTTCAACGCTTTTACTAGGATATCTCAAGAGGTTTTAGGTCTGTGTGGAGGTCTTTTTGACTATTCTCTCCTGCCCTTTTCTCTTCCTGTCTTCCATATTCTCCTCAACTCTGGGTTTGTGTGATTGGGTGTGACTGGAAAGTAGGCGAGTTCAAGAAGCGTCATCGTTCTACAACTTGGAACAGAAGGAGATTAAATCCATAATTTCCCTGCAGTTATGACTGAGGGTGATTGTGTTTATGGTTTTGTTGAGACAATACATAGCTTTGTTATTCCCACTCCCTTGGACGCATTCCTTCCATACTCTCGGGGAAACAAGGCGTGCTTTGAGCACTAGAACATCATTTAAACTGAGATGCATGTTTTCACGCCCCCCCCCCCCTCCCCTTCCCCGCTGGTTACACAACCTCATCCACCCTCCCACGGCGGGGCGCGAAGTGAGGCGCGTCTCCTGAACGATGGGCTTCTTGAGAGAGCAATTAAGAAACGGTAAACCGAACAGAACCTTAGTCAGTCGGTGTGTATCAAGTGTCTGATGATCTGCCCGACCGGAGAGGTCTGCATCTGATCCATGACAGACACGTAGTCATAAAACCATGTTAAGAGTTCCGTTACATCAACCCATTCGACACGGAATCTACCGCAGAATTGTGATTTCATAACAAAAATAGAAAAATTGTCAAGACGAATGGTCCATATTGTGTGTTGTGTTACATCATGCGCTGTGATTGTGATTAATGAATCCAATAGAAATGGGACAGGCATCGCTGCAAGCTTGAACCAAATTGCTTCTAATTATTATTACATGGAAATAGTCTGCCTTCAATGCTATTGAAAATGGATGGTTATTTCTTCACCCCTCCCGTTCACATTGACCAAACTGGTCAAGAGAGATGACAAAATATAGTCGAGGGGCTACTTTTCACTTGTCCATGTAACAAATGTGGGTGGGGTTGCAAAGAAAATGAGTAAACAACCGCATTTTAGATGGCGATTAACGGCGTCTGTATTTCTGATATGCGGTAAACTAGCCGTTGGACCGCATCAACAGATAGCTACATTACTATGCGTCCTCTAAAGTCCAACTATCAGCCTGTGTGTGTGCGTGTGTGTGTTAGAGCCTGAGCGTGTGTGAGAGACCATATGACATTAATTTCGAGTTAAGACAAAGCCTGATGGCCACATTTTAACGTAACACCCGTTTGAAACTCTTAAACGTTCAGATCCACATTTCGGGAATTCTGATTCATCATCCAGCAATTGAAAACAGAGTTAACTGCGTCTAATCTGCAGCGCGCGTGGAGTCGAGCACATAGGAGACGGCACATCCTCGTATCACTAGAGCCGATCAGATCGGTTATCAGTGTCGATGACCAGTCGGCAGTCAACAACCCATTCATTACACGACAAGAAGAACCGAATAGGCAACGAGAAGTTATAAATAACAACTATTTCACATCAGTAAAACTAACAGACAGCATCGACGCACAGAGCAACCACTCCATTGAATGATCGAGTTCGAAAGCAGTCCGGTTGAGGTTTACCATGCAATCAAAATCACAGCCACCCTGCCTTAAATGCTCTACAATAACATATACAAACTCACATATTCAATGTATCATAAAATACGTACCATGTCTGTCGGTGCTGTATAGTTTGGTTTTCTAAAGCTAGACTACGAGATTGACCCGCACCCAAGGAACACTATGATGGGCTGAAAGGTGTGTGTGGCCACTACTGTCTGCTGCTATATAGCTGTGTGTATTCCTCCGCCGCTGGAAACCCTGCTCACTCACTTCCGCATTTTCTCTCTGCAGGGTAGGCAGGATCTCTCTCTCATCAGCACCACACTTGGCACGGATGGAAGGGTGAGGGAGAGATGGGGCATTCTTGACTATCAGCTTGCACCAGACTACAAGCAAACCACTTTCTCCAAATAAGTTTAAATGATTACTAGCCTCTGTAGGTGCACCATCAAACTGGAAGGATAAGGCCACCATCATGCAACATGTTATTCACATGGCAGACCGCACTGACAAACAGGTTAAAAAGTGGTTGTAAGTGTTTAAAAAAATATATATATATTTTATGGTCTAGGATATAGTATTAGTCACAAGTAACAGTGTGGAAAATATAGCACATGGAAATGGAACCCAAATGGTCATTGGTGGTTTCTGGATTTAAAAAAAACATGTTAATATGAGCTCCACCGGTTATGGGTTACTTTTAATACGTGTTCAGATAACCTAACGACTTATTTTGGTAACGAATTACACATCTTTTGCAACTTTTTATTGCTATTATGATAGATGTTATTACTTCTGTCCGGTAGCCTATTTACCAAGTGCAGACTATTTAAAGAATCAAGTTGAAAGTTTCATGTATCTCTTAACTTCACTGCAGGCTTAGGTTAACGAGACTAAAAGTGCTGAGAGCACAGTTTACTGGTAACATAGGAATTCGCACTGCTGAAATAGTAGAGGCCTCTCTGTGTATCTACGTTTGACAGGTCGTTGAGAACGCTATTGCGCTTGAATTTGAGCAGTGGCGTACTATTTTTTTGGAAAGCACTATTTTATCTCTGCGGAAGAATACACGCTGGTCGGACTGTTGACGCTGGAGAAATTGCAGCTCTTTTTGAGACGAGCTTGCTCATTGGTTACAGGAGACCTGCAATATTCTGCACACTGTACAACTGCTCAAGATTGGCTACGTTAGATCTGCAATGCGTCAAGCAATGGCGCCGATTCAACCAACTCATTTTTTAGGAAGACGTCGCACATATAAACTATATAATGGAGTTGATTCAATTATAATGTCAAATATTTTTTTTCTACAATTCTTTTGATTCTGAAGGTTCTGTCATTCGAGTCGCGAATAGTCGCACCTCCTAATAAGACCGGGGGTTCGATACCTGCAGGGAGGAGTGGTGATCTGCGATTGGTTGCTCAAAATAAACACAAACTATATTAATGCTGTCTCAAAATTAAAAAACGACATTAGGTCCAACATACATTTCCAATAAAAATGGTAAACGTTATATTATGATTTATTTCATATGTATCTGTAGTATAAAGATTCATTAAAAGATAATGGATGAAAGCATCTACAAGCTAAATTATGAAACCATAAAATCAAACTGTACGTTATTAATATAGATGTATGAACTGACACACCCCAACATGGTGATATAGAATACATATTTGATTGGCATATAAAGAAGTCTTTATGGGCAGTTTACTTTTTATTTTATTCTGTGCCATCCACAGAAATAAAATGAGTCCTCCGTGAGCATATTTGAACAAAGTCAATTATAACTAATATAAACAGTATTAACTGTATGCATACAAATTGTAAGAAAGATACATATTCAAGAAACACGCATAATGCAAGGGATTCAAGAGTAAATTCTCAACTCGAGCTGTCAAGTCATGACGTCAAATCCCTGCGACTGTTTACATGCAGCGGTAACATGGCACTGTTTCCAGCGTTTGCAGGATTAGCGAGTAAAAAAGTTGACGAACCACCTAAAGGTAAGAATCACATGTCTTGTTTATAGATATGTTGTCTCCTTAGTTAACATAACTGATGTCGAAATATCTTTTAGTGGCTTTCTATTCAACACTGCTGCTTTAGCTACTCTACTCGTACTAAATTAACGTTTTGGCTACGTCTTAATCTTTAATGAAGATCAAATCATCAAACTTATTAAACGTAGTGCTACGTTAGATAGTTGCAATCACATTCACATTGCTCCCCTATTACGTAGTGTAAAGAATGTGAACGCAAATGCATGAACATACAGCAGTTTGCGTCGGTCCAAACAAATAGGCTATGTAACAACAGGTGGGTTGTTATTTGAGGGAGAACTCAAAGTGAATGCCGCGGGGAATGTATAAACGTTAAACTGTGAAGCTGAGGACAGCAACAGGCTCAACAGCAGTTACACCAGCTCAGACTCAGTCAGCAGTTCTTTTGACACCTCACCATCTACTCATTTCTCATTTTTATTAACCACAGAGATTGTATATATGCTTCAGTTTACAGCATGCTTACACGTTCCCATTGACAGTTCTCTGGACTGGGCTATCTTCACTGCCTCCATGTCTCCCCTCCCCTCCCCCCCCCCCCCCCCTCTCTCTCTCTCTCTCTCTCTCTACTGATACCTCAATCGTTCTTAATGCAGCTGTCACCAGAGCTGATCCATCCTCAGGCTGAAAGCTGAATGCCTCAAAGAGCTAATTGCTTAATTGATTAACCATTCCTCTCTCCCCTGCCCGTCACAGAACTGGAATGGCTGACCAACCAAAGTTTCCGCTCCGACGAGGCCCTTTCCCTTCACCAGCGTGCGGTAGAGAAGTCTATCCAGGTCGAGCAGCCAGCAGCAGATACAAGGTACCAATGCTGGCTGCTGCACAGTCATCATAAACCTCCTAAATCGTTATGCCATTACTCCCTACAGTCCACCATGATTCACTGCAGCCCTGTACAGTTAATGTGTTGCTCTGTGAGATGTGTTTAAAAGCATTTTGTGTGGTAGGCCTAATGGCAACTATAGAAGCGACTACAGGGTTAGATATATTTGGCTTCAAGCATAGCACAGAGGCAGCAAAGGTGGGTATGCTGTCGGTAGTCTTTTATATATCAATAATTTCATGTATGTATGTATGTATGTATGTATGTATGTATGTATGTATGTATGTATGTATGTCTGTAACGAATGTCTATAATCCATCCATGAATCACTCTTCAGACTGTTGTCAAGTGAGGAGGAGGAGGACCGGAATGATGTATCGTCCAAGAAGAGGAAGAAGAAGGAGAAGAAGAAGAAGAAAAAGAAACACAGGAGAAAGAAGAGTGGGAGGCCTTCGGACAGCAGCGGCTCGGATTCAGACACCGTCTATCCCAGCGACCTTCTGAAAAAGGATGCAGAGGAGCCTAGGTATGACCCGTGTCCCTTTGATCACGACCATTCGTTCTAGAACTAGGAACAATGTCTGTGACTTTGTGAGAAACAGGGAGAGTGAGAGTGTTTCTGGGAAGCGTGTCGGGGAGGTTTGAGCATCTTGGACGACTGCCAAGGCTCTTGTGTCTGAACCAGCCTGTATCTGAAATTGTACGCTCTACACACACACACACACACACACACACACACACACACACACACACACACACACACACACACACACACTCTGTCCCTCAAGGACAGACTCCCCATTAAGAGGTTGAGGTAACTCATCTATCTTCCGAGATCTCCCACTGTCTCAAACACTTCCCAGGGAGCAGGACCTTCATGGTAGAATAGATTGTTACTTTTATGTGTACTGTGTTACTTTGATCTCTTTAGTGATCGTCTGTCTTTCTACCCTGTCTGTCTGCCTACCTACCTGTCTGTCTTTCTGTCTGTCTGTCTGTCTCTTTTCCTCCAGTCAGCAGCCCCAGGTCCAGTGTCAGCTGGAGGGGAAGTTTGCGTGGCTGGATGACCTCCAGAGTCCCCCTGCCCAGCTCTTCTGTCTGGACCGCAAAGCAGACTCTGCCAACTGGCAGTACAAGTCTCTGTACAGGGGAGACATTGCCAGGTAACACCCCCCTCTTTTTCCCCTTCCGTCTTTTTCTCCCTCTTGCATCATTCTCTCCCCTATTGTCTCCACAGGGAGGTTACCTGTTTCCCCCGTTTCTTCCCTTCCATTCCCTTTTCCTCACCCCAGTCTTCCTCTTCTGAGCTCGTCTCTCTCAGCTCACCTGTCTCATTGTGTTCCAGGTACCGGAGGAAGGGCCAGTCCTGTCTGGGCCTGGACCCACGCAGGCAGGCCATCAGCTGGGCCGAGTCCGATACCTCAAACAGGAAGCGAACTGACAAGAACAGGAAGCAGACAGAGCGCTACTTCTGCTCCTCTGCCCACCCTCTGCTGAAAGCCCCTCCCGTTCCCTCCCTCCCCGGGGCGCCTGCCCCCGGCCCCACCCTCGAGTACATCCCCCTGCCCCTCTGCCCCAAGGAGGGGGGTGCTGGGGCGGGATCTGGACCCGTGAGCTGGGTCAACCCCCTAGGGGTGTACGATGACTCCACCTCCCTCTGGCTACAGGGCCGTGGCCACAGTGAGCAGGCGCAGGCCCAGGAGCCCTCCAGGGACAAGGACAGCGGCGCCGCCCTGCTGGCTGGGAGGGTGGAGGACTTCAACAGGAGGTTGAGAGAGACGCCCACAGACACTCAGCTCTGGTTGCAGTTCCTGCACTTCCAGGTTTGTAAACAAGTTATAGGTGGTTAGTATGTAGGTAGTTGGTACATAGTTAGATGGTTGGTACATAG
Source organism: Hypomesus transpacificus (assembly GCF_021917145.1). Taxonomy (NCBI): domain Eukaryota; kingdom Metazoa; phylum Chordata; class Actinopteri; order Osmeriformes; family Osmeridae; genus Hypomesus; species Hypomesus transpacificus. The sequence goes on from NC_061062.1 coordinate 3,947,413, forward strand.
TTAAATGGTTGGCACATAGTTAGATGGTTGGTACATAGTTAGATGGACGCTGTTAGATTAGTCATTTAGAAGACGCTCTTATCCAGAATTAAATGGCAACCACCAGTTGCCATTTTTACTGACTTTTACTCCTCTTTTCTCCTCTCATCTCTCCTCCCAGGATGAGCTGTGGGATGCGGGAGGGTTTGGGGGGGAGGGTGGATCGAGGGAGGCGGAGCGTGGTGGCCGGTCGGTGCGAGCGTCCGTGGAGAAGAAGATGAGCATCGCGGAGCGCGCCTTGGAGAGTAACCCGGGGTGCGTGGCCCTGCAGCTGGAGAGGCTGCGTCTGAGCCGGGAGCTGTGCGAGCCTGCAGCCCTGCAGAAAGAGTGGAGGAAGCTGGTGTTCCTGCATCCCAACAGCGCCCCCATCTGGAGGGAGTACCTGCTGTTCACACAGAGTCACTTCAGCACCTTCTCCGTGTCAAAGGTCAACTCCGCCTACGGGAAGTGTCTGAGCACGCTCGCTGCTGTGCAGGATGGAAGTATGACGTCACACCCAGCCCTGCCCGGCACCCAGGAAAGCATGCTGGGTAAATGAGTTCACACACTACTCTGGACCAACATTAACCAGCCTCCCTTTTATCCTTTGGTCTGCCTGCATGTCCCTCACACCTGTAGTCCTGGCTGACAGAGACGTCTGCTACTGCAGACTGACAGCCCCCACCCCCCTACCCCTGGATTGGCTGGCTCAGCTAGGTGTGTGTGATGACTCACGTCATCTGCTGCAGTGGCCTTGTCCGTGAAAGGGGAGACGCGCTGTAGGTTGCGGATGATGTCAACAGCCAATGTAAATATTAGTACAGCAGACGTGAACACACAGCAGAGCTGGATCAGGTTTCCCTGTGTTGCTTCCACTTCCTGCTGTCCTGCTGTGTTCCTGTCCTGCTGCATCTATCGACCTGCTGGTGCCCAGCATCTGACTGGCCTGAGTGTTTTCCCTGACAGAAGGGAGGGAGGGAGAGGGGGAGGGATGGAGTGGAGATGGGTGGGTGGATGCAGGGAGGTGAGGAGCAGGCAGATATGGAGTGCAATGCGCCGGCTCTGGTTTCAGCTGCAAGAGATTTTTCTTCTATAGCTGAATGTTGAAAGCAACTATCTGGATCTGTCAGTGGAGCTTCATCTCTGGTCCTGGTCACAGGCGCCATCCAGTGGTGAAGCAGGGATAATGCATTACATGCAGTGTGATATGAAGGTTAAACATTGTCGTGTTTTTGGTTATTCCCTCTGAGCTATAGACAGGCAGGCAGAGGAGCAGAATTAGAGCTATCTGTCTGCTTCCTGCTCTGGTCAGGTCACTTCCTGTTTGAGGATTCTGACCACACCTGTGTAGTTCAGATGACCTTTTGAAATTCCCTGAAATGACAGGCTTAGTCATGGCTGTAGAGGATGTCAGAGATCTCCTCATGGAGGAGAGGATAGCTGATTGTGACAAACACGATGTCAGGTGTAGTAGTGTCTTTTAAAGAACTGTCAGAGGGAGGGTTGATTAACCCTGACTCAGATCAGTTTCTGTAGGATTCTCATGCCCTAATTATCCATAAGAATAATCAGAACCTCATGAATACTAAGATGAATAATTAAGAAAGTAATAAAGGCTCGTGAAAGTCATGTGACCTGGGGGTGGAGGATTTGATTGGCCTGTTGAATATTTAATTCCGGAGAGATTATCTGGTATTTCTTTCTTTCCCGGTCTCATCATCACACACATACACAAACACATACATGCAAACACACACAGTTTTACTCACAAACACACACACACACACACACACTTATACACACAAACACACTCTTACACACACACTTCTTTCTCATCCTCCTCATTAAGGCTTCCTATGCTTTCATCTCTGAAGTACCTAGCACACTAATCTACCTGCTTTGAATCATGCAGGAATGGGGCTGTCTTAACGAGTCTGCCTTTTTCCCCTGCCCTCCTCCCTTTCTTCCTCTGCCTCCCTCCTTCCCTCCCTGCCTCCTCTCTCTGTCCATCTGGCCGCCAGACATCTTTGTGCAGCAGTGTCATTTCCTGCGTCAGACGGGACACTCTGAGAAGGCTGTGTGTCTGTTCCAGGCTCTGCTAGACTTCACCTTCTTCAAACCAGACAGCGTTAAAGACCTGCCCACCAGACAGCAGGTACACACACACACACACACACACACACGCGGCTCAGAGTGTCAACAGGACTGTAGAGAGTGAGAAGACATGATGGGTGGCTGTGCAAGTGCTTGTGTCACGTTTGTGACACTTGTCGCACAGTTTGATGCGGCGTGCGTGTGTGTGTGTGAGAGATAAGAATGCGTTTGTGTCTGTCGGAGACTGAGGCATGATCGCGCATATAATCTGTTCTAATGACCACCTTCCTGCATGTGTTGACATGTTAAACACTTCATTTGCATTCATTACCTAGCTTGTTCAACAACGCAGTGTGTGTGTGTGTGTGTGTGTATGTGTGTGTGTGTGTGTGTATGTGTGTGTGTGTGTGTGTGTGTGTGTGTGCAGGTGGAGTTTTTCGAGCCCTTCTGGGACAGCGGGGAGGCCAGGGTGGGAGAGAGGGGCGCCCGAGGCTGGAAGGCCTGGATGCTTCAGCAGGAGAGAGGAGGCTGGCTTCTCCCTAATACAGGTAACATACTATACACACACGCACACACACACACAAATGCACACACACAGTGTATAACCTCAGCGATGGGTGTGTTTCAGATGAGGATGCTGATGATGATGAAGATCTGGAAGAGGAGCTGAAGGACAGGACCTGGCCAAAGTGGAGGATCTGGTTGGACATTGAGACATCCCGTGAGGCCAACCATTGGCTGCCCTGGAGGCCGGACAAAGCCAAGGGCCAATCGGTGGAAGACTGTGAGGACCCAGACAGACAGGTATTGGCTTAGGCCTCTGAGCACATGGGTTTTTATTATGAAGCTGGTGTATTTATTTATAAATACTTATTGTTATTTTCTCCTCCTTCTCTTCCCCTCTCTCCCCCAGGTTCTGTTTGATGACATTGGTCAGTCTCTGATTCGTGTGAATAGTCCAGAGCTCAAGCTACGTCTGATGTTTCACTTCCTGCAGTTCCTGGGTTTGCCTACAGGGGCACTAGACTGCTCCTCTGCCCACACCGCCCCCTGGTGGAGCTCACTGCTTGAGGACCTGTCTCTCCTGGGGGTGGTGCCCCAAGCTCAGCCGCCCCTCACGGCATACCACCTCCCAGCCCCATTGTTCAGCCCTGTGGGACACATGACCACCCTGCAGGGTGCCAGGAAGTGGGCAGATCTGGGCAAGGAGGGGGAGGAGTTTCTGACCAACGTGTTCCAGATGCTTCTGCCCCTATTTCCTTCCAAGCAGAGAGCAGTTCTGTATCTCTGCTGGCTGCAGTACGAAAAACTCAAGGTACCTACTTTCCCCACTTCTTTAGTCCTCTCTACTCTGCTGCTCTTTCTCTTCTTGCTCTTCCCTCTCCCCATTCAGCTCACCTTCATCTCACCTCCCTGATCCAGGTGCTGCACTGCGTACGACGTGGCAACAAGCGCCGTCTTCGCGTCCAGGGGAAGAGGAGCAAGCGCGTGGCCAAGGGTCTCCTCAAGGAGCCTGAGAACCGCGGCTGGCTTCCTCTCTGGCGCGAATACGCACACCTGGAGTGGCTTCTGGGTAATCTAGCAGACGCCCGCAAGGTGTTTGACTCCGCCCTGGTGCTGGGTGTAACCGGGGGGCTGGCTGACTCGTCCCTCTGCCACCTCTGTCTGCTGTACGCCCAGCTCGAGGTAGAGGAGGCAGCAGGACAGAGCGTGGCCGGGGGGGGCCACGGTGGGCAAGCCACGGGCTCAGCTGCTGTGTACGTGCTGACCAAACTAGCTGAGGGGGGGAGCTATGAAGCCTTTTCTGGAGAGCTGGCTCCCATAGCGGTGCTGAAGGCTAGGAGGACCTACGAACTGGCCCTGCAGACCTGCCTGGCTGGCCTGGAGAAGCAGGAGGACCCTGGGAAGGAACTGACCACTCTGGGGCAGAAGCTTGGTGGCTTGGGGCAGTGGAACCAGCCTAGCCTGGTGTCGGGCCTGGTGGGCTGCTACGCCCTGTTCCAGTACCTGACTGTGGGGCCGGAGGCTGCTGAGGCCGTGTATAGCCTGGCCAGGGAACGGCTGGGCCAGCTCCATTCCAGGCCTGACGCTAAGAGTGAAGCTAACCAGGCTAATGCTAACACGAATCCTAACCCAGCTAGTGGCGCGAGTGCCAACCGGCTAGCCTCAGAGTGCGAGTACCTGGCTGTCCAGCAGGCTGCGCTGTTGCACTATCACACCAGCACCAGTGTGTACCCGCTGCGACCCCTCAGAGAGACCCTCACCTCTGCCCTGCGGCTCCACCCCACTAGCGCCCCCCTGTGGAGGCTCTATGTACAGGTGGAAAACCGTTACCACAGTGCCGGCAGGGCGCGGAGGTTCTGCCACGGCGTTGCCAGGGGCTGTGCCAGTGTTGTGCCACGGCTCTTTGCCATCAGCGCGGAGCAGCACAGGAAGCAGCTTCTGGATTCTGCCCTCAGGTGAGAACACAGGAGCTGATTCTACAGCAGTCAAATGCTGTACCACCAAGCTAAACCCAACATACCTGTCTCTGAGACCGTAGTCTTTGTACAGCCCCGTATCCCTCCAGGCTACTGCAGCTTGTATCTGAGTAACATATCGGGGGTTGTGTGAAGGGTATGAGATGTAATGTTGTAATATGGGTGTCTCTATGTACAGGTCTTGTTCCCATGGCGAAGCACTCCCCACCCTGCCAGAGAACGGACTTAGCAACCGTATCCGCTCGCTGTTTGAGAACGCCCTAGCGACCGAGCAGGGGGCCCACTGTCCCCTGCTGTGGAGGATGAACATGCACTTCCTGGTGAGACAGGAACAGGATACACACACTTAACAACAACCTTCCAGTAGATGATATTACACCAGCTGTGTCTGCATTGGAGTGGGTTAAAGTTGTCATGTTTCTTTGTGTATAGTTGCGATGAGTAAGGTTTCCATTTGGGTGGTGATGTTGTGTGTTGTCCAGGTGTCGGATGGCAGTGTGGAGAAGGGCAGGGCTGTCTTCTACAAGGCTTTACAGGATGTCCCCTGGGCCAAGGTCAGCACATCAATACCAAATATTAGGAGCGGGAATCTTTTGGGTACCTCACAATTTGATTCTTGGGGTCATGATTAGATTAAAAACGGATTTAGGATTACACATAGCCCCAATAACATAGATTTTTTTACATTTGTGAATTGATAGAAGACTGAATCGCATTTCGATTTTTTCCCCCACCCTTACAAAATATATCATACGACTGTGTGTGCAGTCTAAAACGTTTAGTACCTTTTTAACTCCATTGTGTATGTAAACTGTGTGTGTCTCTCTCCACAGGGAGTGTACATGGATGCAGTGCGTCTGTTCCCAGAGCACATGCAGGAATATCTGGACCTGCTGACAGAGAAAGAGTTGAGACTGAGGTTACCCATGGAGGAGATGGACATTCTGCTGGAGGACTGACGCTACCCATGATGCATCGCTGCTACCATGCCTGGAGAGGCTGGTTGGATAGACATCAGATTTCATTGGAACCGCTGTGACACTGTGAATTTGGAAATATAAATATTTTGATGGATCCAATTTGAATAATTTACCTGTTTAATAAATGTTACTTTTTACGTTTTCGTTTAGAAGCAGATTTTAAATTGACGGTTCAAATTATAAAAATCACTACTCTATTAAGGGGTTTGGCTGTATTTACACTGCATGACTCAAGTGACTTAGTTCCAATTTGTTTTAGTGATAGCCAACTCTCATTACAACAGTTAGTGTGAGGTGTTGTAGCAGTAGGGTCAGAGTTAACGTGTAAATGCAGAGAGAGTTAGGACAGAGAGCTTTACATTATCAATACAAACTTTATTGTAAATACAAATCCAGAGGTGTGTAGTTTGCCATTGTGCCAACATGTAATACTCAGCCACGCTCAGACACAACATTACAGCCAAAGTATAGAAGCCTTTGATTCTACAGATAGGGGAAATGAACAGCTAACATCAAGTTAAGAGATCTGCATGTGAGTCTGTGGATGGCAGGGGTACCATCCGGCTAAAATGAATCCTGCTGTGCAACCTTCTTGAGATCTGATCTGGGACTGGACTGAAGGCAGCTGTGAACAGAAGTACCTATCCCATCAGGTTGAATCAGACAGTTCCTAAAAGAATGCAGGAAGTAGGATTGATGCCTTTCTATTTTATTTTACAGAGAATGAAGTAGTGAAAGATGTCGGGCCGGTTGCTAAGAGAGGAATGATGGGGAGGGATGGAGGTTTGGGGGAGGAATTGGGGGAGTAACCATGGGGGGTTGGAGGTTTGGGGGAGTGACTAGGGGGGGGTGGGGGTTTGGGGGAGTGACCAGGGGGGGTTGGAGGTTTGGGGGAGTGACCGGGGGGGGTTGGAGGTTTGGGGGAGTGACTAGGGGGGGTGGGGGTTTGGGGGAGAAACCAGGGGGGGTTGGAGGTTTGGGGGAGTGACCAGGGGGGGTGGGGGTTTGGGGGAGTGACCAGGGGGGGTTGGAGGTTTGGGGGAGTGACCAGGGGGGGTGGGGGTTTGGGGGAGTGACCAGGGGGGGTTGGAGGTTTGGGGGAGTGACCGGGGGGGGTTGGAGGTTTTGGGGAGTGACCAGGGGGGGTGGGGGTTTGGGGGAGGTTAGAGGTACAGTCCCTCGGGTGTCCCTTCCTGCTTCTTGTAAAGGACGTTCTCCTTGGACTTCTTGAAGTCCTCGTTGGTAACCTTCATCCTCCTCTCCCTCAAAGCCATCAAGCCTGCCTCTGTACAGATAGCCTGAAGGGAGAGAGGGAAGGGGGAGAGGGTGTAGAAAGAAAGAGAGAGACAATACATTGGAAGAGAGGAATGGAAGAAAAGGGAGGGTGGTTAGATCCAGATCAGGAGAGGGTCTCAAACATGTCCTGTGAAAGACCTCACCAACAACATCACATCTCAACTCTATATTCACTCCCCCCATATGTGTACTCCCATGATGCACCTTTATGTCTGCTCCTGACAAGTCATCCTTAGCCAAGATGAGCTCGTCCAGGGTTACATCATCCGCCACGGTCATCCTGCTGGTGTGGATCTGGAAGATCCTCCTCTTGGTCTTCTCATCCGGCAGGGGGAACTCGATCTTACGGTCTATACGACCTGGGGAAGGAGGGGAGGACAGGAAGTTAGGGAAACTACTGCTACTGTGCTGTTGGGGTAGGTCCAGAATCTGTGTGTGTGTGTGTGTCTGTGTGTACCAGGTCTAATCAGAGCAGGGTCCAGTGTCTCTATGCGGTTGGTGGCCATGATGACCTTGACATCTCCTCGTGAGTCGAAGCCGTCCAGCTGGTTGAGAAGCTCCAGCATGGTCCTCTGGATCTCCCTCTCTCCTCCTGAGTTAGAGTCATACCTGGACGAGGGACACACACACACACATTAATAAAGACACACTAGGCTATAACACTCAGGCACCTACAATTCTCTATGCACACACACACACACCTCTTGGTTCCGATAGCGTCAATCTCGTCTATGAACACGATGGAGGGGGCGTGTTCCTCGGCCACCCTGAACAGCTCTCGGACCAGCTTGGGCCCGTCTCCTAGGTACTTCTGGATCAGCTCCGAGCCAACCACGCGCAAGAAGGTAGCCGACGTCTGGTTGGCTACTGCCTTGGCCAGCAGGGTCTTACCTACCAATCAGAGAGGATAGGATGATGACCAAGAGGAAAAGGAGGAGTAGGAGAGTCACATGTAGAAGTACCATGGTGTGGAAGACCTGAGGGTGTGTGTGTCTGACCTGTGCCAGGAGCTCCATAGAGGATGACCCCTTTGGGAGGTTTGATGCCCATTTCCTCATAGTACTCTGGGTGGGTCAGGGGCAGCTCCACTGACTCCTGATTGGACCACACACCAGCAAGTGTTGTCAGTCAGGACAAACAGCCAATCAGCACCAGGCATTGAGCATCAATCCATTTAAAAAGTACAAACACACCAATCATAAATGACATAAGGTGAATGATATGTATATGTTTTGTGTGTGTGTGTGTGTGGGGGTGTGTGTGTGTGTATGTGTGGTGCTCCTGACCTTGATCTCCTGGATCTGGTTGTCCAGTCCTCCTATGTCAGCATAGGTCTCCTGAGGGGCTTTCTCCACCTTCATCACCGTCACCAAGGGGTCGGTGTCATCCATCAGCACCCCGATCACTGCATGGACCTGAGGACACACACACATTACACACACACATTACATTACACACACTAGCACAAGCACCCCCACCCTACCTTGTGGTTGAGGAGGACAGAGCAGCCAGGCTCCAGCAGGTCCTTGTCCACGAAGGACAGGATGCTGACGTAGTGCTCCGAGCCCACCGAGGTGGACACGATGGCGTGGTTGTCATCGATGATCTCCTCCAGGTTCCCCACTGACATGGGGGTTCCTCTCAGGTCATCCACCTTGGAACGCTCCTCCTAGAACATTTCATCACATATATGAGTATATATGAGAATATGAGAGAGAAAGAGAGATATAGAGAGAGAAAGAAGCACACAAATAGGAGCAGGTGAGAGATAGTGAGTACCCTGTTCTTGGCCTCTAAGGTTTCCCCCAAACAGAGAGAACAAGACAATCAAAGTTCCACAGAGGAAGATGATAGAAGGTGAGCCAGAGAGGCATGTGAATACTGTACCTCCTGCTTCTCCTCCAGAGGCTTCATCTGCTCCTGGTTCCTGATGAACTCCTCCTCCATGAGGAGGTAGTCCTTGATCCTCTCCTGCTTCAGCAGCTTCAGACGGCACTGCGTGTGTGGGGTGACTGGAGAAGGGGTGGAATCAGTATAGCAAGGCTAAAAAAACCTGAGGGCTCAGCTTTGTTTTCTAGTTAAGATATTCCCTAAAGGTTTGGCAATGTAAAGTTCTTGTGTACAAAGCTTATTTAAATGTATGGGGTGAAAGCACGGCCAGATTTCAGGGGCATGGTTTTCTGTGTGTGTGTGTGTGTGTGCATGTCATGATGAGACGCCCGGATATTAAGATGAGAATTGCTTGCGTGCGTGCATATTGTATGCGTGTGTGTACCTAGAGGCAGCTTGCTGGCAGCATCAGGCCCCTTTGTCCGCTTCTTCTTCTTGCCAACTCTGGTGGGGATTGGTGGCTCATACTTCTTCTTCTTGTCCTAAGAAAAACGCAGTTAGCCTGTGTGAGGGAAGTATCCATTTCCACTAACAGCCCAGCATCAACTGTTCTGAACTGTTAACAGCCGATGAAAAGTGGGAGAATATACAGAATGAATGAAATAACCATTTTATGGTCCATCACTTGACCGTTCTGAGTTAGATGGGTCGGTAAAGCGACAACTGATCCCTTGTTCAACTGAACAGTAAACTGAAAACAATATAACTCGTGACCACACATGTAGACATGGTCAAAACCGCTATCCTTCGTTAACACAGACCATAGCAACAGGTTATAAATGCAGTTGAGCAACATTCGCGGCCCCACACGGATAACACACATATCCCCCCCACTACAACTCTAAAGACCATGACACTAGCCTTTTTTATTTTATCAAATATATTAGCCTTCTAGACCAAAAGGGTTACACGGATACCGTTAGGGAAGTTATTTGTGTTGTTGAAAAGAGCTGAAGTGCTATTTACTGTATAGATTCGATAAACAAAAATTGATTAACTTGAGCCTGACTGAGAGGTGTTTACCTTGTCATCTTTCTTTCCTCCGCCGGGACCGTGTCCTCCGCTTTGACTTTGACCCTAAAACGAACAATATTAATTACATTCTCATTACGATACCTGGAAACATATAGAATGGTCGTGAAACCACAGAAGTAGTAGCAAGCAAGTAAACGGTTCTACTGTACTGGCAATAGGTGAAACGCTAAAGTAGCTAGCTTAGCAGCTAGCAGGCTAATTGCGAGCTAACACTTACTGTCCAGATTTATGGACCGTAAGAATAGAAAATAAACACTACGATTAGGTTAAACATTAAAAAATAAAGGTGCATGACCACTCGTATATTGGCCGAGATAACATGTGGATAATATACACTATCATAAATGATATTGTAAGAGCTGGAAACTGCTGGCTCACTTACCATTGCTTTTTCAGTCTGTCGCCGTCGCTGACATTATACGTCATCCGATGGCTGGCAACTCAACGTCGATCAAAAAAAGTGTCAGCGTGAAAACTATGGAAGCAAATCAGTAACGTTAATTATAAAGTGTTTTAATTTAAACACCATCAAAATTGTTGTTTTTTAATTCACCACGTTAAATTGAAATAATAATGTATTTCTGAATTTTACAGTTAGAATTTTTTTATCAACATTTTTTTTTCATTACATTGAAATAAAAAATAAAGAGGTGAATTCAAATTTGATGGTGTTAACATTTCAATATTAAGTATTCAGTGTCTTTTAAAATTCAAAACATGATGTCACTGATTTGCTTCCATAGAAATTTTTAACAAATTAAAATCTAAATTGTAATTTTTTTGTCAGTTAAATATTTATGAAATACGTTTACAATATGATTGCGATTGAATACGCGTGAACTGAACGATGGTAGATAGGAGAGAAAGAGAAATCCTCTATTGGAAGACAGAAATGTCTTGTAGTCAAATAGAAATGGTCCAAACTACTTGTGTCATTATTGATAAACGTGTCCAGAGAAAGGTTAAACGAACGGCCCAGAACCAATACGTGAGTTTCCGCATATGCAGTATTGGACCCAGACTGTCCAATAGATGGAGCTGTTTCTCCGCGCTGACAACGTCCTTGTTTTCTCTGACTGAGGTTTGAGGATGAGAAAGACAGAGAGGTGTTTTTCCACTCCAGAGCACAGCTATTTAAAGATGTCAGCAGAACCAGCTGACCACCCACCCAGAACTGCTCCCCAGCCAGGGTGGGACTATACTTGTAGCAGCATCCAGCCTACCTGGACCTGTGTGGCTAAAGCCTCTCTCTCTCTCTCTCTCTCTCTCTCTCTCTCTCTCTCTCTCTCTCTCTCTCTCTCTCTCTCTCTCTCTCTCTCTCTCTCTCTCTCTCTGTCCGTCTCTGTCTCTGTCTCTGTCTCTGTCTCTGTCTCTGTCTCTGTCTCTCTGTCTCTCTCTCTCTCTCTCTCTCTCTCTCTCTCTCTCTCTCTCTCTCTTTCCAACCCCCACCCCTTTGTCTGCCTTTTGGTCTCTTTTCCTCAATTAGGCCGACACTAAGATGACATCAGTTAGTCTTTCCCCGACCTCTGTTCCAGCTGTGTGCGTATCGCTGACTGCCCCAGTGTACCGGCGGTGTGTTTGTTTGTATGTGTGTGTTGTGCCAAGAAGAAAGGGCAAAGCATCTTACTTGGCACCAGTTTCAGACAGCCATGCAAGGATCCCTCCACCTATCCACACTGCCTGCCATCCTGCCAGCCTTTCTCACCCACCTTATTACCTACCGCTGGGGGTGTCAATGGCCTCTGCCAACTCACTCAGCCTCCAGAAAATCACTTGGCCCCAAGCTGTTATCCTCCTGGCTTTTGATGCCAGAACATTGTTCCTCTGCATCACAGTTTCAGTCCCTTTTGTCCCTCCCTCTTTCTACCAGTTTTCCTCTCAATTTCACTCACTTTCTCTCTCTCTCTCTCTCTCTCTCTCTCTCTCTCTCTCTCTCTCTCTCTCACTTGGTCTCACTCACTTTCTTCTCATCCTCTCACTCTTTTTCTCTTAGCTTTTTTCTTTTCTCTTCTTCACACTCTCTTTCTTTGACTTTGTTACCAGTCTCACCTTGCTCTGATTTCACAGAGCGTGCCAGGGTTGGAAATTGAATTTAATTCACAAAACATTACTGTGACATAAGTAGCTTAGCGCTGCCTCTTTCTGCTAGCATTAGCTTAGAACAGCGGTGAGTGCTGCTGAGCTAGGTCAGATGACATAAGCATCAGTCACACTGACACAGCCAGCCGTCCTCCAAACACACCAGGGTCAAATACTTATTACTGTATGTGTGAATGACATAAGGTACACTTGATTTAGTTTGTCACTTCAATGGAACTGTAGTAAACAGCCCTCAAAGTACAAAACCACATTACAGTAAGGTGAGCTAAATCAAGTGAACCTTAGCACAGATTTCAATCTGAACTCTGTAATTCAACCCTAGTTCTGCTCCAGTGGCCAGTTTGGTCTCAGGAGCTCCTGTTAGAGAGCCTAGGAATTTGGCCCGTGAAGAATGCTTGTTAAGGTTCCAGAATACTTCTAGAAGGTTCTGGATCAGTGTCACCAGGAGCGTCCCTTGTCCCAGTCAGACAGGATTAGAACGAGAATAGTCATGTATGATGTATGAGACCAGGGCACTGTGACATCATCAGCATCCCACCCCTCTCTAACCCCAGGCAATTACCAGCCTGCTCCTGGCTCCCTCCTACCCTCTGTCTCCCTTCCTTACTTTCCCATCTGACCTAGGGTGAGGCAGAGAGCATCTGACTGGTTTTATTACAACCACCAGCCAACCTCCATCATCATAGTCATCTCTGTCTGTGTGGATAAAACTCATATTTCTCATGTCTGTGTTAGAAACCTTCCATCCTTCTATCTTCGTTTTATCCTTCCGTCCTCGCGTGTCTTTTGTTTTGCACCTTCCCCCTGTTCCTTATGTATCTCCTCCATCCCTCCATCCATCCCATCTGTGTGCTGGCTGCTGCATTATTCACTTCATGGCCTTATCTTTTTTGCTTCCTCCCTCCTTCTTCCTTCTTCTCTATATCCCCCTCTACTCGTTCTCTCGTCTTCCTACTCCATCCCCCACTCCTTTCTTTCCCATCCGCCCTCCGATGGTCCGTCTGTTTCACCTGCAACATATTCTGCACCGCTTGCTTCTTTTTTCATTGGTTTGAGTGTTTGTGCATTTCAAGCATGTTAATGATCCCAGCATTCCTCTCTCTCAGTCATTGGACAACAGATTAGCTGTCACATCAGTGACAGTGTGTGGAGTCTGTCCTCGGTTGATGACAGCTGTCCCTCATCTTCAACACGAACACGGACAAACTCGTTTACCGTGCTACACAGTCGTAAGCATCCTTTATCTTCATTACAATGCTCTCTTTATCTCTCTCTCTCCTTATTTATATATATATATATATATCTTTATCTCTCTCTCTCTCTTTATCTCTCTCTCCTCTCTCTCTCCTCTCCCTCTCCTCTCTCTCTTCTCTCTCTCTCTTTATCTCTCTCTCTCTCCTCTCTCCTCTCTCTCTCTTCATCTCTCTCCCTCTCCTCCGTCTCTGACAGGCTAGCCTGGTCCGTCGCTGTCAGGCTTTCCAATCTGAAACGGAACGATGGACATTTTTTCAAACTGTCAGTTGCTTGTACTTTCAAATAAAGCTGAAAGTACCAGTCTGCTTTCCTCTGATAAAACTAATGTATTCCTGCAGCTTGGCTATTTCAGGGCTGAAATACTGTCATCTGATTTCTTACTAACATGTCTTACTGGCATTTAGCTGCCTCTCTGTCACATCATTAAGTTACATATCTGTCCAGGGCTCTCTATAACAGGTTTAATTCACGCCATCATAGAAATAATCTATCCAACAGGCTACTTCATCAAATCCTACTTTATAGAACATACATATATGCCCCCAAGTCCTTTCTCCTCCTACAGAGTGTGGATGACACCATGGTTACAACTTAACAAACGCAGGGGAAAGGGTCAACATGGTGATCTAGACCCTGCCCCTGGCAGGATTCTGCCGAGGATCACTTGATTTACGAGTTACGTGAAGAAGGGGATGGAGAGAAGGGGAAGGCAACGCAAAAAGGGCAAGAAGAATGGAAGAGGTGGAGTGAGAGAGAGTCATGGAAATAGATCGAAAAATAGAGGAGATAGCAGAGAGAGAGACAGAGAGACAGAGAGAGAGAGTGAGAGAGAGGAGGGGTTGTAGAGGAGATGTGGAAGGAAAGGGTGAGGGAGAGGAGGAGAGGGAGAGAGGGTGCTGTGAGGGTAGAGAGTCAGCAGAAGCCTCTATCCCTCCAAAAGATGTCAAGGCCAGGAAGCAATTATAATAACAGACAGCTGACAAACCAGTCACCTCACAAAAAGAAGGGAGAGAGAGAGAGAGAGGGGCGGAAGAATAGAGAGAGAAAGACAGTGAATAGCCAAGGTGATTCTCCATCATCTGTTGTACCGAGTGAAAACGGCAGGTGAAAAAAGGGGGGAGAGAGAAAAAGTGTGTATTTTACAGTAAGTGTGTGAGCATGTGAAAGTGTGTTTAGTCGTGTGTGTATGGCAAGGAGTGAAAGACAGACAAGGACAGAGAGAAAGAGAGAGGGGGAGAGAGAGAGAGAGAGAGAGAGAGAGAGAGTGAGAGAGAGAGAGAGAGAGAGAGACAGAGAGAGAGAGAGAGAGAGAGAGAGAAAGCAAAATATAATACTGCGTCCTGGCACTGCTTGACAAGCTAATACTGGACTTCTGCCTCCATCCTTCAAGAGTGTCTCTCACTGGCGTATATTTGTTCAAACAATTAGAGTGATAGAGATACAGAGAGCTGGCAGACTCACACTCAGAAAGGACTCCCTGCTGGTAGAATGTGTGACGCGCTGCATGTGTGATTAATTTTTCACCTGGGGATGGTTGTCTATATTAAACACAAAGGTAGTCACTCTAATACCTGAAGAAAAGAATGGAAGAGTAGGCGGTGGGGAGGAGGATGCGAAGGAGGAAAAAGGGGGAGGAATGGATGAAGGTGTGTGCATTTCAACCCACAGGGACCCTCCTCTCTCCTTCTCCACCTTCATCCACCTCCCTCCTCCTCTCTTCTCCTCCACCTTCATCCACCTCCCTCCTCCTCTCACCTCCTCCACCTTCATCCACCTCCCTCTTCCTCCCAATTTCTTAGGTTGCACATCCTGTCAGGGATGCAGAAACAGACTCGAGATCATTTGAATTATTCTTTATTGGATATTCCAAACTGTCAAACCCAATACATTTGCTGAGCTTGAACAGTACAGAAATATATTGACCCCATATGTCACACACACAACATAGTGAGTAGAGAGTGTGTGGAGACCATAGACAAAGAGAGAGAGAGAAATACTCCTTAACACCAAAGTACATATCTTGGTGATTCGTATTATCCCCTCACATGAACGTCTGTGTCCGACCACCCGGTGGTTTGTTCCTGGTCTCCACAATGTTTTCTGATGATAGTTCTGACAGTATATCTCCCATACGTGTGGAGAAATGCATTTCTGCATGCAGGCGATTCAGATAGCCCACGGGTATACGTCTCTTTGTATGCAGACATAAATGTTTAATGTTCATGCACACACACACAGAGGATGTGCTGCCACGCATAGAGATAAGGTGTGCATTATCTCAATGATGCATAGGCATGTGTGTGTTCATGTGTGTGTGTGTGTGTGTTGGTATGTGTGTGTGTGAAATGAGGTACTGTATATCAGTATTCTTGTGTTATAACTGGTGAGCTAGTCAAAAGCTGGAGGGATTCAACTGTGACATCGCTAGCCAATCAGGAAGCAGCTCCCAAGCTCTGGGACCTACAGCTAGACGTACCTCGAGGGCACGGCATGCTGGGATATATACTAGACAAGAGGAGGGAACAGAAGAAGAGGAGAGGAAAGGGAGAAATGAGGAGAGGAGGATAGGAGAGGAGAGGAGAGAAGAGGAGATAAGAGGAGGAAAGAGGATAGGAAAGGAGAGGAGTGGAGGAGAGGAGAAAAGAGGAAAGGATAGGGGAAGAGAAGAGAAAAGAGAAGAGTATACAGAAGTGTGTGTGTGACTCTAATGTCCTGCTGGGAGGTCAGGAGTAAACCAAGCTGCTGTCTGCACTCCTGCTGGCAGATGAGGGATGGTGTGTGTGTGTGCATGTATGTGTGTGTGTGTGACTCCAGGGGGCTGGAGACACAGCATGGCTGGTGTAGTGTTTTGAGCCCTGGTGAGAGGCGGGGGCTGCAGAGCACCAGAGGAACTGTCGGAGAAAAGGAGCGATTACTATGAGACAGGGTGGGAAGTGGGTGTATGTGTATGTGTGTTAGATGTAAAGCAGGTTTGCATTGACATAACATGAATGTGGCTGTAAGTACTCTGCCTGCTTGAAGGAATTTTCAGGTGACATAGACACTGACAAAACATGGCAGCGTTGAGAGTATTTCTGTTAGCGGTGAGGAGGGGAGAGGACAGAAATTCTGTCATCCCTTCTGGTCTTAATGTACCAGCGAGAAGCTGCTAGTCATTCTCCTCATGGCTGATTTCACAATATGAAAGCTTTAGACAAACTCTCTTTCTCCCTTCCTTTCATCTCTCCTCTCTGTCTTTCCTCTCTCCTCTCCATCTCCCTCTCCTCTCCATCTCTCTCTCCTCTCCATCTCTCTCTCCTCTCCTCTCCTCTCCTCTCCTCTCCTCTCCTCTCCTCTCCTCTCCTCTCCTCTCCTCTCCTCTCCTCTCCTCTCCTCTCCTCTCCTCTCCCTCTCTGTCTTTCCTCTCCTTTTTTATCTCTCTCTCCTCTCCCTCTCTTTTTCTTCATCCCTTCCACTCATTTTTCTCTCTCTTCTCTTTCTTTCTTTCTTTCTTTCTTTCTTTCTTTCTTTCTTTCTCTCTCTCTCTCTCTCTCTCTCTCTCTCTCTCTCTCTCTCTCTCTCTCTCTCTCTCTTTTCATCTCTTCCTCTCATCTCTCTCTTCTCTCTCACATTCTCTTTCTCTTCTCTTGCCAATCTCTCTTTTCCCCCTCCCCTTCCCTCCTCACAAACGCTCACGCACACAGAATATACACAGTAGAAGCACTGGACAAAGTTATGCTTCTAAACATATATCTTATTCTGTGAATAAAATGTACGTGTTTGCATATGTGTGTATGGATACATGTGTATATTTGTAGTTTATTATCTGTGAGACATGCATCTCTCTTTTGACAATGAATTGTGAATGTAACGTGATGGAATCCATCTACACCACAGCATTGTTGTGAAAAATGTTCTTCGACTGTAGTTAGTGTGCTGACA
>NC_061062.1:3964580-4077657 GCF_021917145.1 Hypomesus transpacificus
GCTTCACTTTCATTGTAGTAGAGACCAGCTCCCTCTCCTCCCCCCTCCTCCCCCTTTCCCTCACTTCCTCTCTCTCTCTCCTCCCCTCCATCCCCCTGGTAATTGCATTGTGTCCGTGATAACCTTTCCTCCTCTCACTAACCAAAACACGGCCTTCATTACAATACTGCATTATCTAAAACACCCATTACTGACCTGCTGCACCTAACACTTTAATTATAATACTACATGTAACACGGACCTCACGACAAGAACTATGACGCTTTGTTATAGGACTCTGTAATGGTCTAATTACAGGCCTAAACTGAATCCATTATACACACACACACCAAAAGATACAAACACCCACATACATAACATGCACACACATATGGGAGCAAACATACCCCCGCACACACACACACACACACACACACACACACACACACACACACACAAACACACTCCATGAAATATACATTATAGATGACAAAGACCTCATTAGAGTACTAAAAACACAGTAGCATGCACGTGCACGTGCACACCACTCATTATATGTGCCAGCACACACACACACACTCACCTCAAGACACTCACTAAAGTACACAAATGTATCAATTTGAAGAGTACCAGGAACAGAACATTAACACTTAGAATCCATTAACCAATACGTATAGGAGCTGGAAAATGTCTATTGGCCCACTTATATCTGAGTCATTTAGACTCACAACCAATCAAAACCATGGTATAGAGTAAGAATTCTGTCATCCACCAACAACAGTCTTTTAGGTCTATTGCCATCGAAAAGTAGTGGAAGATTCTGAAAGCCAAACTGTGCCCTGGTCTTTTGACCCCT
Organism: Hypomesus transpacificus; assembly: GCF_021917145.1. Classification (NCBI taxonomy): domain Eukaryota; kingdom Metazoa; phylum Chordata; class Actinopteri; order Osmeriformes; family Osmeridae; genus Hypomesus; species Hypomesus transpacificus. The sequence goes on from NC_061062.1 coordinate 3,965,416, forward strand.
GACAATGTTTCGACATGGTGTGTATCTATCCTATTTATCCCTATATCTTGCAATCCAACAATACTCCCATCCTAACTCTGAAGAACTGTCAGACAACGGACTAATGGCGCTTTTCTATTGCATGGTACTGGCTAATCTCCACTCCACTTCTAGTAGCAGGTTCTTGGTTGTCCACCGCAGACTAGTCCCCCTTCAAGGTACAGGAGCTGGTTATGCTGTGACGTCAGCTTCATACGTCACTGGATCCTTTCGTCAGCTTCAACGCCGCACACACTAGTCGCTGGATCCTTTCGTCAGCAACCAAATAGAGCAACGTCTGTCATCAGGTAGTCCAGTGACTTTTCAGAAATGTCCCATGTTGTAATTCTCAAATCAGTAGTCTGTAGTGTTTTCAAGTCATATTTTGGTATTGCCTCAGCTCACTTGAAACCTCGACGGAGATAATACAGAGAATTACCCCAAAAAGTACGAGGTATGCTGCTGCCAGATGCCAGGTACCAGGTTTGTCTGATGGCAAACCGGCGAGTCAGTACCGTGCAGTGGAAAAGTGCCATTGAACAGAACTGAGTTATGGATAAAACAGCTCCTACTGAACATGCAAATGTACTGCAAATGACAGAACCTTGCTAATGCGTATGTAAATGACCTAGCATTGTGATGAATTAAAATCGATGAAAAAAAAATCAATTTTCAGAATCCAGTAGTTGGTGTTCTCTGGCAGTACTGACTGCTCCAGTCACCCAGAAGAAGAGAGGGATCCCCCTGAACAGCCCACACACCCACCCACGGAGGAAATTAAATCACACCCCTCTCTCTCCGCTCAACAATTACACCACATTGTGCCATTACCACCCGCCTATTCTATATGCAAATCACATGCTAAGATTCTAAGAAACGAATTACTGAGTAATCAAAGTCCTATTAAATTGAAGATTACTTGTGCATGCACAAAAAGAAAGAGAAAAATGAATTAAGATGGTCCTACGACCACCAAAGTAGCACTGTTTGGTTTAACGGCTGTTGTTTTAGTAAATTTGGTTAAAATTATTTTATTGGCCTTTGAAAAGCATTTCAATAATAATAATTAAGCCTAACCCCGACTAATTAACATTTATAAATGTTAAACGAATCAGCATTCCCTTTAACAAGCTAGAGACAGCACAGCACAGCTCAACTCACAAACACAAGGATTACAATAATCCTCATTTGCTTTCTATGTCTCACATGGTGATAGATATCTGTTATGTGTTTATGTTCACAAATGTGTTTCCTGGGCAGAGGAGGTGTGACTCACTGCATGAGGATGAACACGATGAGTGTAAACGTTGCCATGACGATAAAGCAGGTGCCCGGGAAGGTGGCCAGGGTCAGAGGGTAGAGTCCGTTGAATATGATCCCAGAGATCATCATGCAGGTGGCCTCTACCGATGCTGTGAACGAAAACATCGCCCCTGGGGAATCATGGGAAATGTATTTTTTATTTATATTTTTTAAGAAGAACATGACAATGCTTTTAAGGGCTGGACTATCTGTGCTGCTCTGTACTCCTCTCTGGTCACTTTGTGATGATTCCCCTTACTTTCTCTGACCTCTGACCTCCCGCCTCAGCGATGGAAGGTCCCTGCAGAGGACCTGCTTACCAAGTGGAGCAGAAACACAGGAGGAGAAGACAGTGAGGGAGTGATAGTGATAGAAAAAAAGAAAATGACATAAATATTGAGTCAGAGAGAGGACGACAAGAGAGTGAGAAAGAGAGCGAGAAAGAAAGAAAGAAAAAGAGAGAACAAAGATATGATATAAAGAAATCAATTTTAAAGATGTTTCAAATTACTTCTATAATCAAATGAGGCTTTCTTAATCCATCAGCAAGTGGGCAAATTAAGTTAACAGCTACTGTTGCTTGTAGAATAGTTTCTGGGGCAATGTTGGAGACACAACTCATAATTGTCACTTTCATCTGCATGTTCAAGCTCTTTCTAATTAGACTTTGTGCCATTTCTCAGTTTGTTTGCATCCTCTTATTTGATTTCACATCTGCTTTTTGACAATAACTCCATTATAGATTCTCAGTTCTCTTGATTTGTGTAATTAACCTAATTTCTTCTTACCAAATACACTGACATTTATAGGTAAAAAATGATGGTCAGTAGCCCATGTTGCTGGTGTGCTTTCAGTGTTATTGAGATAGAAGGAAAGATAGAAAGCCAGAGAGAGCGGGAAGACGGATAGTTACAGAAAAAGAAAGAGGAAAGGTCAGGAGGAGGACGAGAAGACAAGGACAGTCTTAAGTGGTTCCTACATGTGTGTCGTATTGATCAAAGGCAGAGATGAGCATCTGCTAAAGTCCTTTCTTGTGTCTGCTGTGAAGTCGTAGAGAGAGGGGGAGGCAAAGGAGGAGAGGAGAGCAGGGCTGAGGCGAGGCGGGAAACCAAAGGAGGAGAGGAGAGCAGGGCTGAGGCGAGAAACCAAAGGAGGAGAGGAGAGCAGGGCTAAGGCGGGAAACTAAAGGAGGAGAGGAGAGCTGAGGTGAGAAACCAAAGGAGGAGAGGAGCGCCAAGAGTTCACCAAACCAGACAGAACCTGTTGGATATGTTATAAACAGGTGAACTGGTTCCTAAGCAACAGCCACCGTCTCTGTGATTCTCCAATCATAGCAGGATGTTTTAAAATCTCATCAAATCTAATGTAATCCCAGCTGTCTCTTACTGACGAAATAGACCTTGCAGAGGCTTAACAAGCGCTTGGTGCAGCGACATCCACTAACAATATACTCAGAGAAAAACAAACACTATGATGCTGCTGAAAGTGTATGGCTTTATGTGGGTGTGTGTGTGTGTGTGTGTGCATGTGTTTCAACCTCCTAGTGTGTGTGTGTATATTTACCCCACCATGTGTGTGTATGAATGTATGGATGTGTGTGTGTTAACCCCACCTTGCTCATCAGGCGCCACAATGCTGGAGGACACTGAGCGTATTACAGCCTGGGTGATGCCAGAAGGAGCGCCCACCACCGCCACTACAGAAGGTAGGGATGGAGGGATGAAGGGATGGAGGGATGGGGGATGGAGGGATGGAGGGATGGAGGGATGGAGGGATGGAGGGATGGAGGGATGGGGTGAGAGACAGGGGAAACACAAGGAGAGGAACAAGGGGAAAAATGAAAAGTGCAATTCATCTTGGGTTGATCTGGTGATCTGGTGTTCTGTCCACATCCTGTCCCTGTCCTCCATCACTACCCCTGACTTCCTCCATCTCCTGCACCCCTCCCCTTCTCCTCCTCCAGCATCCCTCCCTCTCTTGCACCCCCTTCTCCTCCGTCACCCCTCTGTTTTCCTGCTCACCCTTCTTGTCTGTCCTCCGACTCTTGCCTTCTCTATCTCCACACCCATCTGTCATCGTCCTCTCCGCCCCCACTTTACTCTACCCCTCCATCACCCCCCTCCCCCCCCCCCACTCGTGCCTCACGTCTCCAAAGAAGAAGAATCACAAAGTCCTCCACCAGTTATTCAATTAAGGATACCAATAGCTATCTGTCCATCTCCCTTCGAGTCTTTCAGCCCAGAACAATGCTCAGTTCTCTCTCTCTGTCTCCTCCTCATCACCCACGCGCCAGTTCTACATCCCACGCCACAAAGGCACGCCCGCAGACTCTAGATCCCATACTACAAAAAGACGTGTCAGGCTGTGTAATTACTCCAGTATGGTCTGCAGGGTTTATCTCTGAACCATCTCCACTGCACAAGGATCTAACCCCCTCATCATCTTCCCTCCAAATGTCTTTGTTCTTGGTTCTTTTTACAACAGGGACACGCTGACAATCTGAGGACATCTGAAATTATCTTATCTCAGCCGACTCGTTTTGAATCTGAGTTACCGGATTCCGAAATCCAAACAGCGCCAACGGAAAAATAAATCTTGTTAATCTGTGTCAAAGAATTTGTGCAGTAGCCTTCACATCCGACTGTTGACCACATACACTGTGGGCTTTCTCCCTCCACTTGAAGGATGCTGCCTCATAAAATTACAATACACATGACAGAAAACATATATATTTACCATCTAAAAATTACACATTTGTTACGAAAAGAACAAAGAGAGAGATTGAGATCGATCAAACTTGATTGAAATCAATTAGTCAGCCTTACCCAGGAAGACCATCCATGTATTGGTGGAGAAGGCCAGTGTAATGTATGCTGCTGTCCTGCAGAGAGCGCTCAGCTTGGCCAGGGTCATCTGTCCCACGCACCTCAGCATCAGGGGGAACAGGACCAGCAGCACAAAACCCTGGACCACGACATGAACACAACATGAAAAACACATGTTTTTCTAACTTTTCAAGTTTTCTACCTTTCAGATTTTTTTTTACAACTTTTTGTTGAAAAGTGTTTTTTTTCAACCTTTCGAACAAAAACAAAAAAGAATAATTATTCGAACTTTTTGGGGACACATAGTAAAAAAAAAACATGTTTGTTAAACTTAAGAAACTTTTGTTAAATGCTTATAGCTTTCGGAAAGTATTTTTCGAAAATGTTTGTTCCAAACTTGTTTCCGAAAAGAAGATCGAAACTTTTTGGGGGAAAATATATTTTCAAAACTTTTGGGGGGAAACCTTTTTTCACCCACAGTGAAGGGGACAGGAGGGAGAGAGATCATGCCACCAAATACAGATTACAGTAGTAATGTACAAAGCACAGAGTACAGGGTACAAATATTTGTTTAAAGAAATGTTGAATCTTTTTCTTTTTACTTTTGTAAAAATTTTACTACTTTTCAGAAACTTATTTTAAACTTGTTTCTTGAAAACTAAACTTGTTTTCTCCCCCAAAAAATCGAAAAAGAAAACTCCTTTCAGAAAGGTACCTGAGAATTGTCGAGAAAAATTAAAAGTGAAATAAATACCAGACACCAGAAAAATCTACTTACGTAAGTACAATAGCAAAGTACTTGTACTTTGTTATTGCCCGTCTCTGCCTTGAACACAACATGACTGTGAACAAATTGTGACCATGAACACTACATGTCCGACACAATATGACCAGAAACACAACATGATAATACAGCCCACATCGTGACCATGAACACAACATGACCAATAAAATATCATCATGAACACAACATGACCATAAAGGCATCATGACCACACGAGAGACCAGTAGTCCATGGCTGTAACTAGACGGATTAACAGGAGAGCAGGAATGTAATAACCTCAAGACAACTGTTATGCTTGTTAGACTCTGCTGGGTCTGAAAGAAAGTAGAGAATGATTGTTCCAAATCATTACCTACCAATGCAATGCAAGGCTAACTGTTAATCTGACTTATCTCTTGTGGCACAACTGTTTGCAGCTGTGCATCTGTTGTTTCTCATCAGCTGTGTGTGTGTGTGTGCGTGTGCGTGTGTGTGTGCGTGTGTGTGTGTATGTGAGAGAGAGCGAGTGAGAAAGTGTGGGTGCGTTTTTCACGAAGAAAAAGGGCTTAGATTCATTAGCTGGCCACAGAATAGATTCTATTAACCTTCAGAGATTGAGTCTGATGAGATGGTGTCAAAACAACAAACATGGTTTATTTATGTGTGTGTGCGAGCGTGTGTGTTAGTGTGTGTGTGGGTGCATGTGTGTGTGAGAGAGTGTGTGTGTGGGTGTATGTTTATCTGTGTGTGTTGCATGTGTGTGTACTATGACTCATTTGCCTAAGCTGACAGGTTTGATTTCATTATGCTGTCAACTCAGGGTGACAAGTTGCCAGAGTCATCACCCCTTCCCCCCTCCCTCTTCCTCCTAGTCCTGCCCAGCCATGGTGAATGCATAAACTCCTCTTGTGGAAGGTCACAGCTCACTGTTTCTCCTCTAATAAACTCATTAGGCTTTGCAGTGTTTCATAATAATATATGATGAACTCTGCTCTGTTCTAATCACCTGTCAATCTAAGACCGCAGGATGTTTTTAGAAACCTCCTCAACAAACCATGAATGTGGTAAATTTCTCTCGCTTCTCAATTCCTATTTATACTTTCTTTCTGTCTGTCTCTCTCTCCGCCCTTTCTTCCTCCACCTTCTTTGTCCTCCCTTCCAGCTTCTTTTTAGACAGCTCGACTCTGGAGTGTTCAGAACACTCCCTGTAGTTCTCCAGGCTTTGATGTGAGCCAGGCGACATTCTGCGGGTGCTCTGTGTTCTATTAATCTGAGGGCTACCTGTGGCAAGCAGACAGACAGACAGACAGACAGACAGGCAGACAGGCAGACAGGCAGACAGGCAGATAGGCAGATAGGCAGATAGGCAGACAGACAGACAGACAGACAGACAGACAGACAGACAGACAGACAGACAGACAGACAGACAGACAGACAGACAGACAGTCAGACAGTCAGGCAGTCAGGCAGACAGACAGACAGACAGACAAACAAACAGACAGACAGACAGGTAGACAGGCAGACAGGCAGAGTTGGTGCTTTGGTGGTGTTTATGTATGTGCATACCTGCATGTGTGCCTTCAGATCTGTAAATCTTTAAAGACTAGTGGGTGAAATGCATTCTGGGATGCATCTGACCACACAGTCTCTAACCCATACATAGTAAATGGCAACACTTTGAAACTGGATAAAAGACAAAGTGTCATGAAGTGCCTTTTAAACCTCAGAAAACCCCAACACAATACGTAGAATATTTGCCCATGGTTCAGAGAGAGCTACTGTCGTAAAAGTTCAGATGGTTAAAGGCTCTCCAGGAGGGTGTAAACCGGTGTTACTGGCTGGGAGCTGGGAGTTCACGGTAACAGCAGTTATTTAGGTTTAGGTGTTGCTTGATACCGAGGGGGATTTTAAGTTGTTTATGGTTGATCTGAGGTGAGATAAGATGATAAAAGTGAAGTACTCAACAGTACTTAACCTTCTCTTCATCACAAAGCTGTTTCGTATGTCAGAACAACTTGACATGAAACATACAGTAAAGTGTGCCGCAAAATTGCAGGGTACAGACAGGTTGCAGTATGTAGGGTTTAGTGTGCTGCCTCACCAGTAGTAGCATTTTGCAGGAGTTAAAGATGCCGTAGAGCTCAGTGGTGAATTCCCTGGGTTCATAGGTCAGGAACAGATATAAGATGCTAAACTCCCCTGTAGCCCGCACACACACGCACACACAAACATAAACAAATGTTGATTGAACATGTACACTTTGATCACATGATAATCTCCTCTGATCTCCTCTTATATCCTCTCCTCACCTACTGCCGCCAGGTTACTCAAGAAGGAGCAGATGATGAGCAGGTGAAGCTTTAGCCTCTCCTGCCCCGGCCTCTTCCTCATCACCGTGGTGACCGTCCTCCTGACCAGTGATAGGATACCCATCCTGGCTGCCGGGGCAGAGGTTGTGGCCACCCCTGCTATGGCACGCCCAGGGGCGGGGTCTCTCAGCCAGACCAGGATGTAGAACACAGAGAGGGTGTGGCAGCAACAGACAGCAGCGAAGGCGGAGAACAAACCAAACTGATCCACCAAGACCCCGCCCAGGAGGAATCCCACCGCGCCGCCGACAAAAATCATGGACTCCGCTGCTGCCATCCGCAGCGTGCGATTGGCTCCCGTACCTTCCGTCAAGTCGGCCAGGAAGCTAAAGGAGCTGAGGAAGATGCACACGGTGCCTCCTGATAGGCCGATCAGCCCCGCGGCACCCAATGAGATGTAGACACTGAGGCGAGGTTCTAGAGCCATGGTGAGCATCAGAGCAGCGCTGGCCAGAGAGAGCAGGCAGGGGAGCAGGAGCACGGCTCGCCGGCTGGCCCGGTCCGACCAGGAGCCCAGGAGCAGAGCAGGGGGGATGGACAGGAGGCTGGTGATCAGGGTGTAGAGGAGGAGGATGATGGAGGAGGAGCTCTGCACCTCCTCATCCTCTCTGGGGTGCTTCTCCGGGTCGCTGCACACGGTAGAGTCCCCAAACAGATCTGAGCACACCTGGTGGAGATACACACACGTACGCACACACACACACACACACACACACACACACACACACACATGCAGGTACACACTTACACATGCACACCCATACACAGCTCTAAGCCTACAGGGGAAATAGGGACCTTGTTCAATAACATGTGACTGGCTCTTGGGCGGGGAGCTACGCACTGCCCATATAGCTCTGTGTCCACACAATAAAGATATGCTCTGATTGGACTTTACCCTACTTTATTGCTTGGTGTTCTCCTTTGTATGCAGTGCCGTGCAATAAGGGATAGAGAGAGAGAGAGAGAGAGAGAGAGAGAGAGAGAGAGAGAGAGAGAGAGAGAGAGAGAGAGAGAGAGAGAGAGAGAGAGAGAGAGAGAGAGAGAGAGAGAGAGAGAGAGAGCAAAAAAGAGAGATAGACAGTGACAAAGAGACAGACTGAAAGAGAGGGAAAGAGAAAGGAAAATTCTCATGAAACCAAATCTTGAAATCATAAAACAGACTTCAAATAACAGGCTCGACTGTGAACAAATAGGCTCAAAAGAAAACCACCGACTCAACTCCCGACGGCGTGAACAGTGAGGATCACGTCAGGGTTAGTTTGAGCGATGTCCTCCTGACCAGTCTCCCCTGAGAGCTCCCTGACCAGATACACCACCTCTCTCTCCAGACCGCGGTCAGTTAGCAGACATGCGTTTGATTAGGGTCACAGCTGGCACTGACAGAACTAGAACTTGGTTCCCATTGCCTCCGGTCAGCTAAATCAAAATAAACACAATGTATTTGACTACAGTCTATTTGTAAATAGAATTTCACCACGAAGTGCACGCTTTCTCGCTGTACCGTACCTTAGAAATGACCAGCTGTTGAAATGCGGTGTTCTGAATGAAGACACTCATCATGAACAAAAAAATGACCGGCTCCACGGTAACAAGCTCCCTGAGCTTCTGCTGGCATGATGACATGTCTTTTGCGATTGGATAAAAGTATTACAGTAAAAGATGTATCCGTGAAGAAGTGGAAGACAACAGGTAGCCTTGGAAACTCATAATAGAATGACACATGTTCTATTTAAACAAAAAACCTTCGAGGAGGACAACAAAACATCACATGCTTGGTTAGAAACGCTGACCAGGTTCTTTCTGACAGTCTGTGTGTGTGTGTTCAGTTTACTTCCCTGTTAGAAAGTGACTGATGGCTGATCCTTCCTGCAAGCTGTAAAGCAGCAGAAAGTAAGACGCTGCTGTTGTTGTGTGAATCACTTGAGACACTGGGGATCTTGAACTTATTAAAAACTGTACCCACGAACCCAACAATGTACATGTGTGTGGGAATGAGATTTTGAATGTGTTTCTCCAAGTGTATTTATCTGAATCTATGTGTGTTGGTGTGTGTGTGTGCGTGGGTGTGCTTTTGTGTTGTGCAAGTGTGTGTGTTTGTGTGTCTTCTGTGTGTACTGTATGTGTGTTAAACCCTGTCCAACCCTGCTCCAAGGTCAAGTGAGTGAGCCCCTGGCACAGCATCATCTTAGAGTTCATTACATGTTTACTCTCTCCTTCGTCACACTCTCTCCCTTCACCCCCCCCCCCCCCACCCCCCCCACCCCCCGTGACATCTACCCTCTCTACCTTCTGGAGCGTTGACAGAACCAGGAAATGAGAGAACGTTAAGGCAGTGTCACCTGGGCGGGAAAACAAACACCAACCTTTATTACACACGTCAAAGATAGTTGCTCCCAAGGCATCCTGACACTTACTGCAGTCACACCTGTGTTAGGGTTATTATTGTAGCTAAAAGCCAGAGGGACCGCCGCTGTGACAGGGTCTTTGTGTGTGTGTGTGTGTGTGTGTGTGTGCTTCTCTCTGCCTCTCTCCTCCTAGCTATCCTTGATAACTTGCTTGATCATTGGTCAAATTAAAAAACGAAATGTCCAACATCTTAAAAATTCAGATATTGTGTGTCCTGCCACGACGATATGCTGCCTGGCTCCGTTCAACTTTGATTGACTACTTCAGTCATACATCAGCATCTTTGTTTGTCTTTCTGAGACTATGACACACACACACAGACAGAATTTCATCATTGGGCTGTTGCGGTCTTGCTGTTGGTGATGTTCCTGTGATCAGAAAACAGCCTCCACTCCTCAGTCTCTCTCTGGAGCCTCACTAATGTCCTACACCGTCCTACACCACTGACATGTCTCTCTCTCTCTCCCTCCCTCTCTCTTTCTCTTTCTCTTTCTCCCTCTCCCTCTCTCACTCTTTCCCTATCCCTCTCTTCCTCTCTTCCACTTTCTCTCTTCCCCTCTCTCTCTCCTTGTCTCTCTCTCCCCCTGCTCTCCCTCCCTCTCTCAGTACTGTAGTTCAGAGGATTAGCCTGCTGGCTGAGCTCAAGTATGAACTTCTTTATATGGAAAGAAGCAATCATTTGTCCTCATACAGACAGACAGTACACCACCCCCACCCCACTCTCCCCCCCTCCTACCAGTTCTCACAGCCCAGTGCTACTGGAAGCGCTGCTGGCAGTGCAGTCACTGGCATTCCAAACATTCTTTCATCATGTGCTCATGAAAACCAGAGAAAGAGAGGGAGACGGCCAGGGAACACAGGGAGAGAGACAAGCGGCAACAAGTTTAACCCTGTCCTCTCCTCTGCGCCTGACTGTCTCCTGGGCCTGGATCTGGTTCCTGGACAGCAGGGGGTCAAGTGGGAACCGGAGACCAGTAGAACACAGCGAAAACATGTATCCGACACCAGTAGAAGACGGCATTTATATCGATTTCAGGGGTCACTGCTGTGATTTAGAGTGTGGGGGAGAGTTGGAGAGAACTGAGATGAGAAAGTTGGAGTAGAGAGGGAAGGGGACGAGAGAATAGAGGTTGAGACAGGGAAAAACACTAAAAAGAGATTGACAGTGGAAGGTTGGAGGGAGAAATTAGGGGAAAGAGATATACAAAAAAGAGTGGAAAAAGTATTGTCCCCCGTGAGTTTGTGTGTGTCTGTGTGTTCTTACAGTATGTGTGTGTGTTTGTGTGTTCTTACAGTATGTGTGTGTGTTTGTGTGTGACCATGCTGCTCATCAGACCAGGCGCCTATCCATCAGCACTCATTATCGAGATCTTTGTGTTGCTGTGAAACATTCCAATTAAAGTCTGAGGCTGATGGGAATGTTTGCCATAGCTGGCATGCTGGCTGAGAGCAGGAGGAATGCTGGGAGAGATGCCACAGCAAGCTCGCATGTGGCCATGCCTCAATCTACAACCTCGCTTATCACTCTGCAGATCTGTCAGCACCTGACTATTACCTCACAGACCACCGGGTCCTGACGGAATTCCTTCTAACCAATCACGGCTCAGCATGGCTGTAGGGTTCTGACCCATGTCTGTTTGTTCTCCGGGCCGTGCTGGGTTCTGAGTCATGTGTTTAGATGTAAGTATATATCTAGAAGTATACAGCTGAGCTCTGAACAGTGGGGATGTGAGTCTGCGTTTGGGCTGCTGGCGAGTTCTGAGTCTTGTCTTTGCAGTGGTGGAATCGTGTGTCCTATTCACCCAGACCACTGGGGGGCGCCCCAGGGTGGTGATGTGTGCGTGTGTGTGGGGTGGGGGGTCTGGTGGAGCTTTGATGTGTGTGTGTTTGTGTGTGTGTTCATTTGTGTGTCAGGATATGGCCGCAGGCCTGTGTGATTGAACCAGAGGTTGGGTACAGCGAAGAGCACAACGAAGAAAACTCAGTGGTGCCAAACCCACACACACACACACACTCACACAGGCTGGATGATTAATGGGCCAGTTAGCCCAGCGCCCACGGCAACGCTCAGCGCTTGAACACTCCTCGACCATCACATCAGCTCCGCCCACCTTACCTCCTCGCACCCTCCCTCCCTCCATCCCCCCCAATCCCACCGTCGCTAGCCCCTATACCTGCCGACTGTTTAAGAGGCGCAGGTCTCTGATTGGCTCATGAATCTAACCCGCCACTCCCGGCGTGGACGTTAATTTATTTGTTGATGTTGTTTTGGTCGTTTAGTTACAAGCGGAGTGTTTTGTTTTCAGCTTTTGTTATTCAATTTAAGAAAGCGTCATTAATCTAAACAATGGTCTGGGTTATCTGGAAGGTAACGGTGCTGACAGGCTGACTAAACACTTACTGAGGTAGGTGGCAGTAATGCATCACTGGTAACACACACACCGGTAACACACATGCATATTCACGAGCACTCACACTCACACACACAAACGTGGCAGTCTTATCAGCCGTTGTTAGAAAGCTTTGTGGAGGGTTCAAGTCTAGAACACTGACCCTGAAAAAAACCTATCAGGTTCAAGAGTATTACCAAAACAAACGGGAAAGGAGAGAGAGATTAAGAGAATAAACATAGGAAAGGAATGCTATAGAGGATGACTGGGAACAATGTTTCTGAGATGACATACAGCATGTGGTTCCTGCATGGTTGACACTGACCCTCATCATTAATCCAGCTCCATAGAACCTGAGCAGCACCACTTCAGAAGCAGTACTGGAGCTCCTGGAGATTCATTGTCTCTCATCATATCGATGCACTCAAGACAACTTTACATTCACTTCAGACTGTCACAATGCTAGCAGATAGCAATCAGACAGCCTGGCTGGCTACTGGATATGACTTGATATCACTGTACTAGGGAGGGAGTCAGGTGGCTGAGCGGTGAGGGAGTCGGGCTAGTAATCTAAAAAGGTCGCCAGTTCGATTCCCGGTTACACCAAAATGACGTTGTGTCCTTGGGCAAGGCACTTCACCCTACTTGCCTCGGGGGAATGTCCCTGTACCTACTGTAAGTCGCTCTGGATAAGAGCGTCTGCTAAATGACTAAATGTAATGTAATGTAATGTACTATTGTCGCTGTCAGTGGTGGAGTCAGTGGTGGAGTCAGTGGTGGAGTCAGTGGTGGAGTCAGTGGTAGAGCTGATGGTTCTGACTCGCCATACTGACAGGGAATTGAACCTGCACGCCTATCGAACGTCAAGCAGGAGATTGTGGTCTGACTGAGGGTAACCATGGATAGTTGTGGTCGAGGCTTCATAACTCTCAGCTCACACACGCACACACACACACATCTAACCAATGACCCTGACTCCCCGGCCTCTGCTCAGGGGCGATTGATGACCCAGCTATTATTGGTTCACAGTAATTGCTGGGCTATCATTGGCTTGCTGTGCTTGCAGGCTCAACTGCCCTTCTGTCTGCTGAACAGGGTGTGTGCGCGTGTGTGTATGTGTTTGTGTGAGTGTGTGTATGGGGGGTGGCACAGACAACTCAACAGACACACGGCATACAGGAACATACATCCAAGCACTAGCACACACACACACTCACACACTCACACACTCACACACTCTCTCTCTGCTTTCACACACACACATACATACACCATATATCTGGGCGCGCTACAGAAAAGCGAGAGGGAGCAGTCTGGAATGAAATATAGCAGAAAGATTGTGGTTTATTGATCCATAAAGAGAGACCCTCGATTGTCTCACTGTTGGTCACTAACCCTCAGTTAGTAGTGTATTCTCAGGTTGGTACAAAAATATATTTTGGAAACCTAACCTGGCATAAGGTTTGTATCTAAAAGGGAATACTTAACGTAATGGATACCTAATCAATAGCCTCTGTGAGGTGTTGTGTAGTGCGGTGATGAGCATTTGCCTTTAGTTACCAGACAGACTCACTTTCTCATCAACCATGTTTATTTCACGTAGTTGGTTGCCAAATGGTTTTACTGTCTTTATAAATGAGGCCATCCGAAACAGACCTTTACCTTGCTTATTGTTCTTCAAGTATGACAGTACCTGTCATGTTATATATGAAATGTAAAATACACGCAGCATGACCGGGCTTCGGATTAAACGGCTGTTTTTACCGGGGCCACTGGGGCTCCACATTCCACACCTGCGCCGGAGCCGCATTCCCAGTCTGTGTATCACTGACTCCCTCCGCGCGCCCCGTGTGCCAACATTTCCTGTGCTCCATATCTGGAATGAACTGTCCAATGGAGCGGAGAAATGCTAGATGGGAGTGGTTCCGTTATGAGGTCACGGAGGGGGACTGAACCGGGGGCGCAGCAGGCGGAGAGTCGTGCGCTGGAGAACGATAAACATGAGAGCAAGAGACGTACTGTATAAGCGGTAGCAGGAAACGTTTTATTTGAATAAGGTTAGCAAAAAGAATAACGGATAGCGCCGCGGAGAGTCTAAGAAGAGAGAGACTGATAAATACTAGTGCGCAGTCTCTTCGTTACGGGTGCGTTGAACGGAGAGAAATCCCCTTGCTGTTAGCAAAACGGACTCTGAAGGGAGAGAGAAGACGTACGAGTACAGTGAAGAAAGTTTCCATTTCTTGAAACAAACTGGAACTCCGACCATATTGTGGAACAGAAATCATGCTCCCCATGTACAGTGTGGGATAGTTTGAGTCTCATGTGCGTTTGGACGGATATTTTTCTCTCCTGGTTTACGGTTACCCGGACTAAAGTTTCTTCTGGCGGAAAGTAGACTTGAACACTGTACGCCACGACCCTGGACATTTTTTTCGGAACTTCTTTGACTGTTATTGGAACTGCGTGCTCGTCGTGTTTCGGAGCTCCACAAGGGTATACTAGCTCGCTGGTCTGAGCGGGGGTCCGGGGGGCGGGTAGTAGGATTTTATTTAATTTTTTCCCCATGGCCTCTTCCAGAATGTATCTCCTTGCAGTATGCATTTTGGTATCTGTGTTTGCGAGGAGCAGCAGGGCTCTACTGTGCCTGCCGTGTGATAAGTCTAAATGCGAAGAGCCCAAGCACTGCACCGGGGCGGTTGTGCTCGGGATCTGCGGCTGCTGCTCGGTCTGCGCCAAGCAGAAAAACGAGAGCTGCGGTGGGGTTTACGGTCTGTACGGGACCTGCGACCGGGGGCTCCGGTGCGTAATCAGACCGCCGCTAAGCAGAGGCTCTATCACGCAGCATGAGGTCGGGGTGTGTGAAGGTTTGTATCGTGTTTGTATTATAATATTTCTAGTCATTCGTATCATTCAACTCGGTTTGAAGTTATGGAAACACTTTTTTTTACAAGGTTCTTTAGTTATACTATGAGCCGTTGCAGTTGAAACTATATTAAGTAGCCCAATCAATAATTTATGAGACACTACCCAGTAGAATTTAATTAATTAATTCGCACCGGCTATATGCCCAGTTATCATGTATTGGCCTTTATGCACCTGAAATGTCTGCTACTGTAAATGTATCGATGTCTTGTATTTGCTATATGCATAATCAAGCCAATTGACAGGCCTGATGTTGATGAAAGGTACCAGTGCAATAGATCATAGACACCGTAGTCATGTTGTCAATATCGTAAAGGTCATTCAAATAGTTTCTTCGTGTTATGTCCCTCAAGCTACATAACTAGTTGCATAAACAACGCGCTCCACGCCAAGTGTTGCGAGGTCTGGAGACTAGAGGGATTGAGCAAGCGGAGCTGGCTAATGTGTTTGCAGCATGTCGGTTTTCCATTTCTTTAGGGTATAGCTAACGGATTCCGTGCTGTTTTTGGACGCCGTGCCAGCCCCTCTCTTTCCGCCGAGGCTTGTTGTTTTTTCGCTGGAATGTCTGCTATGCAACTCAACTTGCGTATCTACCCCGTGTACTTTAACATAGAGCTTTCACTGGGGACGTCGAACCACTCGCTGCTCTTACCTGGCAGCGCAGGTGCTCCCCGTAAAGGAACGGGGGTTTGTTCTTTCAAGCCGCCGCTTCTCTTATCATTTTGCCGTAACGCTTTCTAGACCATAGTTGTGATGTTGCGTGATAGCCCCGGTAATTACGGCTCCCCTGGAATGCTGATGACGCCTGGGGCACGGGGTGCTTGGCTGGTGCGAGAGATCGTGATTATATCTGACGGGTCGTGATTTGATGCTTCATTCCTCAGACATGCAGAAAATCATCTATTATGATGAGTCTCTCTCCTCGACCCCCACTCCTCCCCCCTCATTTTGTCTCCTTTTTTTGTACTGAGCACGAAACAGAAGGCTACAATAGAACCGAAAACTAAAACCTAACCACCTCTGTTACATCCACACCCTCTTGACCTCATACCCAGAGGAACTGATGCACCTGAGTTTCACTTGATAGGGTTTGAACCATGTAAAACAAATCCAAGCACCTAAACTGTACCAAGCGGACACCGATTATTATAAGCAGGCAAGATAGGTATAGACAGGCATACAAGTATCCTCACACCTGTAGCTCTCTCTAACTCCTGCTCCTCTAGTCTTCTGCTCCTTCATACTCCACTTTACTCCCTCCCCTCTTTCTCTCTCCTCTACTTCCCCTTCCTCCTCTTCACTCCCTCTCCTGCCTTCTTCTCACAATGCCGCTGTAGAAAAACATGATCTGAGCGGACTCCCTGGGGACCTCCTGTTAGCAGCCCAGCTGTGGAGCTACCGTGTTAGGTTAGTGTAGTCCCAGGCTGTCAGTCAGGGTTGCCAGGTTATTGTAGTCCCAGGCTGTCAGTCAGGGTTGCCAGGTTTGTGTAGTCCCAGGCTGTCAGACAGGGTTGCCAGGTTTGTTTAGTCACAGGCTGCAAGTCAGGGTTTCCTGGTTATTGTAGTCTCATGCTGTCAGTCAGGGTCGCCAGGTTAGTGTAGTCCCAAGCTGTCAGTCAGGGTTGCCAGGTTAGTGTAGTCCCAAGCTGTCAGTCGGGGTTGCCAGGTTAGTGTAGTCCCAGGCTGTCAGTCCGGGTTGCCAGGTTAGTGTAGTCTGTCAGTGAGGGTCCCTGAAGAGTCTGGGAAGCTGTGGGTGCCCTCTCACCCTGAGGCTATGTCAGACAATTGTATTGCTACACACACAAAAACACATACAAACACTTTGTACCCCTACCCCCTCACCCAGTTGTAGTGAGCCTGTATTTCATCCTTTAGACTAGAGCCATATTTTGTATCCGTTCTGCTTCTGTTGTGGAGGTTTTATTGTGCATGTTTTGTGCTGCTATGTGGACTGTGTTATGTATTAGTAGGTCAACAGCTGTGTGGTCTCATTGAGAGCTGAGAAACAGCAATAGAAGTATTTGTTCTCTCTGACGGTCTTTGAAGATGTCTGGATGAAATAATCAGCTCTCATGCATATGCATGTATACCTAAATTATGCATAATTTAGAGAATGTTTATGGAGTCTGGAGGAAGCTTAGCTGGCGTCCTACAAGGGATATTAGGGAATTTTGAGGTAAACATTTAGCCCTGTCCCTGCTGGCCTGACCTGGCCCTGATGTGAACCATATTGGAAGTCATTGATTACGTGCACTAGTTGTTTGGACCACGATGGTCGATTCTCATCTGGAATATTCCCCATGTTCTCCCAGAGGGCAAAAATGCAAATCAGCCACATGGCATCCCTTCAAATTCCCGGCTTCTGACCTCTGCCGTGTATGTGATTGGATGCCTCAAGCGCCTGTCACTGAGCACAGCTCTATCATTGGACAGAGAATGTGGGTGCGGGGAGTGACATTGAAGTGACACTGTTCTAAATAGGAAGGTCCTGAATCTTTGGTATGGCGTTCCTAGCGTGCTCTAGTGTCCTAGTATGCTGTTGTCATTCTGCTTCACTGGTATGTTAGTCCACTGACTCTGGTACCTTCTCCCTGGTTGGGTATAGTGTAGTGGAGGTGGTTCGTGACCAGGGTTGGATTCCCACTACTTCTCTGCTGTCCCTCAACATTGTCAGCATGATCCACTCTGTGGATATTGTGTAGGTGATTTGGGACTGTGGATTAATAGACCTGACCATTATCTCTGCATGCACATACACACACACATGCACACAAATCGCTATGGGGACAATTATTAGTGTAATCGTACTCAGCTGCCGACCGCTGAGGCTGAGATAGGCTGGCCCATCGCAGATGATCATCGTGGTTATAAAGTCATCCAGACATGATGAATCATTCATTAGTCTCATTGAGGTCGATACCAGACCCTCTGCTGTGCCACAACTAAAGGCTTCTGACAGGTCCACTTCATCCCAAATAGAGGCGCTGACACCATACAATTTCATCCATCCATCCATCCAACCAACTTTTAATCCATCCATCCTATCAACCAAAAACCTATATCCTGCCTCAAGGCATCCTCCATACAATCTACCCTCACTGCCTCAATGGAAACTGTCTGCATGCATCCATTCCTGAGTGCTGCAGAGAGGTGGGGGAGGAGGGGGTTGGGGTAGACTGGACGGGGGGTAGATTGGGAGATCGAGGTAGCTCAGACTGGTCTGCAGAGGGAGCGGGAGGCAACCGAACAGCGATGACTCTTGTTTACCCCTCCCACTGGCAGCCATGATGGTCTCTCTGAGTTGAGGGGAGCGCTGTGCTGAAGCCCTGTCGAAGAAGCCACACTGGCAGGTCCAGTCTTGTTTCTGGGTGGTTCTGGTAGGCCGACAGTGACCTGTGTTACTCCAGAGAGCTGCCCGCAGTCTGCAGTCAGGAAGAAGGTCAGGGAGCGCAGAGGAACCGGAGAAGAGCTGGACACATCATACCCTTCCTCCTGTTGTTGCAGCTCTCTCCAGGAATGTGGCTCTGACTGGCTGGTAGACTAAATGGCTGGTTTGCTGGTTTTCTCCTTCAATGGCGGAATTTGAGCAGACTGGCTAGCTGACTGGCTAGCTGTCACCAGCTTGTACCAGCTCAAACCAGAACTTTCCAAAAATTCCACCAAATGAAAGTAGTGAAAACAGGAGGCTAACAAGAAAACAGTGGCTAAAACCTAGAATGGAATGTTGGAACAGGTTCTGAATCCGTAGTTCTGGATTTCTAAACATTCCATCTGCGTGCTCTGCTGGGTCCTAAACGCTCCATCTCCATATCCTGGCTTCTGCATTCCTGTGAAGCCACCCTGTAGAGACCTGCTGCATGCTAGGGCACAAGTGCCTATTGAGGATGAATAATAATCATTTATTTGTTTAGTTTACACCCAGGTCTGGGTCTACAGACATTGCTGGCATTTTTAGCCCGTGATGCAATCCTGCTCTGCTGCTGTTCAGCTACGTTAGAGAAGAAAGACCCTGTCAGGACCTTCAGAAAGGACCTTCAGGGTTAGATCCCCTAGATCCCTCCACCTGCTCAGTGACACACTATGCAACACGACTCCCTGTCCGCTTGTTCTACACCTCAGCTGCAGCCTCTGCTGCAGGCTGGAGAACTGCCAGAGATTTGGCTGACACGATGAATGACATCATAAGTCCCATCTAGGTAACAGATAGTAACAGTGGTTACAGAGTTTCACCAGGTGTGATTGTGACAGCCTATAAGGGTGTGACAAACAGTGCATTCCCAGAGTGCACCTGGACAGCAACGTGATGTAAGGGGTCTCTGTGCTGAGGGAATGTTCTAGCAAACTGGTGTCACTCCTTAGAATCTCCCTAGAATATTGCCCTCCGCTCGTTAGAACACTGGCACTCTGCTTGTTAGAACCTTGGTTTCTTCTAGTTTCAAATCTGGCCCCTCTACTCGTTACAATACCGGCATGTGCTTGTTAGAACAATGCTCGTTAGAATGCTGCTCATTAGAACTCTAGGCAGAAGGGTGAAGGGTTGAGAATAACTCTATACTTTGACATGATGTCACAATGTAAAACACTTAGAAGGGGTGGATTAGCACTGCAGAGCTGTGAGACTGGATACGAACGAGCTTTTCTTAGTGCGACAATCTCTCCAGCCTGCAGTCTTAAGTGTGCACTTGTTCCCTTGTAACCTTGTCCTCTTTCTAATGCACTTCCCCCTGTGGCTCTGTGCGGAAGTGAGGGAAGTGAGGAGTGTAAAGGGGTCCCTGTCGCTTGGAGCAGGCAGAGACCACATCAACCCTCTGCTGCTGGAGGCATGAAGACACCACAGGGAGAGGCCAAAGAACGCACACACACACACACACACACAGAAGGGAACAGGGAGTGCAGTCTATTGTGCGGGAGTACCCCCCTGTGACTTTTGAGGCCTCTCTCACACACACACACTCACACACACTCACACACACACTCACACACCGCCTTCCTTTGGGCTGGAAGGCTGGATGAACTTAAAGAAGAACACAGGTTGTCTTCTGTCGTCAGGGAAGACAAGCGTAAACGTTCACCTCCTCCTCCACTGGCTTCTTGTCACGCTCCTCCTCTGAGCACACACACACGCTCACTCAAACAAACGCACACATTATCACATATGCACCCACACAAACACACATGTAGACGCACAATGGACAACATAAGTGCACTTGTAGATACACACACATTCACACAGTCATCAAATATACACACCAAAACACATAGACACACACATAGACCACACTCAAATACACACATTCTCTTTCTCATTACCTGGAGAGTGAACATGCATGGTGAAAGTGTGTGATTACAGACGATCCACAAACCTCTCAGAGTAACTCTCTGACTCTGAGGTTTTCATCTTGCATGGTTTTTTCTGTCTGCTTCTCTTCCACTCTGCTCCCCTGGCTCCTTAAACAGCTTTAGTGTTTTAAACTGTAGGTGATAATTAGCTACCACCATGTACCCTCGACACTCCTCGGAACCAGCCCTCGCTACAGTCTGCCAGCTATCACACGCAACACACAACCGGACATGGGCACACACACACAAAGGTTGCATGGCACTACTGGCAGGCAGGCAGACGTCATTCCACTGATGGCTCTCAGGCTCTCAGGCTCGCGTGTCATGTAGCTTTGTTTGAAATGCTAATCAAAGCACAAGAACCACAGCTACATGAAAACATATGGAGTGCTCGTGGGTTTCAGCCAGATTTGGTTTTAACACAGGGCCTGTTCACTAATGTAGAGGCACATACCTAATTTACACAGGCACACACACACACACACACACAGTATAACATCTTTGTCTCTCTCCAATTTAATCTCTCAAACACACTCTCAGACAGTCTATGACTATCACTCCTATGTCTATACGAAGTGCAAGCAAACATATACAAGCGGTCATAAACAGACACACACTCAGACAGACACACATGCACATACACACACCAGTGATAAGGTACAGATAGAGAAAAGCAGTGTTCTACAGTGGGGTTTTGTTTGCAGAACAAATAAGGGCTGATAATGGCATTGTGGAGGTCAGAGCGCGGTAAGGTTTCTACATGGCCTTGGCTGTCTATCACTAGTCTTCTCTCTTTCTGTTATACTCTCTTTCTCTCTCTATTTTCTCTGTCTCTCACCCTCTTTCTCTACCTGTGCATTCACACTTGTGCAGTGGACAACTGACTCATTTTATGTAAAAAAAACTACTGTTGTAGTGTAAAAAAATAAAAGTTATCTCTGACTCTTTAAAAGCCACAGTAGTGTCTTACACAGTAGTCATAAACACCCCAATGTGATCGCCATCCATTCCTGTCTGTTATCGTGTCTCCAGGCTTCTGTACGCTGTTAGACAGGTCGCTGGTGCTTTTTGACGATGTCACGTCAGTGATGTCATATCCTCTTCCTCCCTCCTCTCCAGACGAAAACTGGGACGATGACCAGCTGCTGGGGTTCGAGCCCTGCAACGAGAACCTGATCACCGGCTGCAACCTCATGGATGGCAGGTGTGAGTGTGACAGCATCCGCACCTGCAACAACCCCTTCGAGTTCCCCAGCCAGGAGGCCTGTCAGACTGCCCTCAAGAAGATCGAAGGTACGCCTGTTGGTGTGTGTGAGTGTGTGTTTGTCTGTGTGAGACAAAGAAAGAAAGCTTGAAAAAGAGACTGTTTGTGTACGCGTGGGTTTGTGTCTGTCTGTTTCCAAAAACCATGACGAATGTCGTTTGTGTCGTCTGGTGTTAGAAGACTCCTCATTCAACCCTGGAATCTTCTCATGGCGTAAGAGACTTGGCAGTATCAGTAATTAACTAGGTTAATTGTTTTCTTCTGCCTGCTTGTTAATTCATAAGTGTTGAGACGGGAATCAAACGGCATTATCAATCGCTTTCTGTCTGCTCCTAACTCCCAGAGAGACTGGGCTGCTGTCACAATAGACAAGACTACCCCTTCTCTCTTCATCTCACTCTTTCTCTCTATCCTTCTCTCACTCCCTCTGTGTCTCTCTTCATCTCTCTACCTCGTTATGGTCTCGTTAGATTTGTGTCTCTTTACCTCTCCCTCCCTCCCTCCCTCCCTCCCTCCCTCCCTCCCTCCCTCCCTCCCTCCCTCCCTCCCTCCCTCCCTCTCTCTCTCCCTCTCTCTCTTTCTCTCTCTCTCTCTCTCTCTCTCTCTCTCTCTCTCTCTCTCTCTCTCTCTCTCTCTCTCTCTCTCTCTCTCTCTCTCTCTCTCTGTTGTTCAGCTTTGTCTTTCGTGTTGTCCCGTCTCTCAGCATATTTAACATTCAGCAGAGTCACATAGTGAATAACAAGCCAGTGCTCCCTGCTATCCTTCATTCAGCCCTTCATTCTCCGTGTTGGAAGTCAGCTCTGTTGTTCCGCCCTCTCTCTGTCGGGCGTTTTTTTTCTGTGACAGGTTCTCATCAGTCGTTCCGAGATAAAAAACAAACACGCGCGCACACACAAGTGCACAGTGTTTTGCGGAGGCCTGATAAGGTGGTAAGCGGCGTATCAGAATGTTAATGTAGCAGAGAGGAATGTTACCCCCCTGGCTGTGTTGGAGTACAGATAGACGGACGGACAGACTGACTGACTGACCAAGAAGTGGGGAGGAGGAGAAGGGAGGGAGAGATACGGTTGGTGGAAAGGAAGGAAGACGGTGTGTTTACAGAATGCTGGCAACAGAATGGCAATTAAAACTCCCAAATAAAGACTTGTTATGACAACCGCCGTAGCAACCAAACTGTTGTCGTGCATCGGCAGGTGTGCTTCTGTCTACTCTGACTCTGTGATCAGCTAGCCAGGTCTGGTCTGATCTACAGTCCACAGCTGCTCTTTCATGTGGCCCACTCTCCTGCACCTGTCGGCCTCTCTCTCTCTCTCTTTCTCTGTCTGTCTGTCTGTCTGTCTGTCTGTCTGTCTGAATACCTGTCTGCGGATGTAGACAGGTATTCTATAATTCTTTGTACCTCGAAGTCCACCTCTACCTGTAGCTTACCTCTACACAGGGCTCAAGTGTCACGCATTCGCAGTGATTCACGCATTTCAGCCATTTCTCACGCTCTCACGCCAACACCTTGTATTTCTCACGCATTTCTACCATGTCTCACGCTAAAAAGTAAGGGATGACTTGTCCCGTTATATACAATTAGCCTAATGGCCGAGGCACAGGCATCCTAAGGGAAGATGTACCGGTAATGTTTTTATGGCGAAAGAAATCTCTACACCTCACTCTAAGTATTTTGAAGTGTAAATGAGCAGTCACAAATGTATGCTTTTTAATCTATGCAATCTTTATAAATAATAAGGATGCATATGTATTTCAAATACAGAAATGTCAGTTGTAAAATCTAAAAGTCCTTTTACATTTTGAGAAAATTATCAGAATGTTTGATATTAGTTTTAACGAAAGGTTTGGAGGTGATATAGTATTTTTTTTAAGGCCCAGCTGCAACCGATGAAAGCACTTCTCACAATTTCCCCAGAAATTGTACCCTCTCTGGTTCTACCTGCACCTCTACCTGACACATAAGATGGAGAGACAGAAATTGAAAAAAAGTAAGACAGAGAGAGAGAAAGGGAGGGAGTGAGAATGATCTAGATGTGGGTAAATGATTCTCTACTGTCGGTCGGTCTGTCTGTCTGTCTGTCTGTCTCTCTCTTGTTCGCTCTGATTCTCTCGAGGTGAATCATGATGTGTGACCGAAACACATGGGCTCTCTTTCCTTTTTGGTTTCATGTGTGAAGCAGATGGAAGAGTGTGTGTGTGTGTGTGTGTGTGTGTGTGAAGAGTATGGTGGAGAGCCATATGTGTGTGTGTGTGCGTGTGTGTGTGTGTGTGTGTGAATAGTATGGTGGAGAGCCATGGGTGAGAGTGTGTGAACAAACGTAACAAGCTTCTTTTTTTTTTACTTGAGACACACTTCAGGTTTGATAGTTGTCATGTAAGTCATGTATTGAATATAAACAGCTTTGTTGGATGTAAACATGCTGCTATTATTAGGAAAAGTTCAATATAGTTTCCTGCTAAGAGATTCTGACTTCATGTACTAGATAGGTGATGTGATCTCTCTGTCTCTCTCTCTGTTGGTGGACCTTTGCTCTCACGTCCGGTATGTGAGGATTGTGAGGAATGACAGGAATTCAGGCTCTGCTGCTGGTATGAACGGATGTTCAACAAATAAACCATAAATAATCTCTGCAACAGACCTTAACGCGATGTGATTGGGTAGATATGGGCAGGACGTGCGCTGCGATTGGACAGATCTGAAATAGCTATGTGTTTTGACCTCTGACCTTGGTGTATCTCACGATGACGTCATTGGAGCCCCCGCCGGAGTCTGGTCCTCGGAGAATCAGCCAGTGTTCAAGGTTTTCCGCTTGAATTAGTCCACACCACGACTTGTTCACTTTAACTACTTTATTATAGTAACAGCTCTGTGGCTTCACTACTGCTTAGACCTAACTTAGTCTCTCATGGTTACGATATTTGTTGTGTGTTTGTGTGTTACCACAACAACCGAAGAATAAAAGTAAAATAACTCTTTTGTCATCGCTGGCATTTAGAAGATTGAGAGAGGAAAAGAAGAAGAAATGAAAAGGGGAGACAGTGAGAGCGAAGAAGAGATGAAGGAAGAGTGGAAGACAGGGAGGTAGAGTGGGTTGAACTGAAAGAACGAGGGTGGAGGAAGGAGGGAGAGAGGATGTGTTGTTGTAGAGGAGTGTGTGTGCAGGGTGCAGCCGCTTGCTCCTCTGACCCAGCGAGGCCACAGCACATTAAAGGAAATACCAGACATTCCTCCCTCTCTCTTTCTCTTTCTCTCTTTCTCTGTCTCTCTTTCTTTGTCTCTCTTTCTCTATCTCTCTATCTCTCTCTCTGTCTCTCTCTCTCTCTTCCTCTTTTTCCATCTCTGTCTCTTTCTCTCTAGTTCTGTTTCTCCCTCTCTTTATCTTTCCCTTTATCTCTCTCCCTTTCTTTTTCCATCTCGATGTTTCTCGCTCTTTCTCTTCTCTATTTTCTCTTTTTACCTCCCTATTTCTTTCTGTCTCCCTCTCTCTCCCTCTCTATGACCGTGACAGTGAAAGGGTGAGGAGAGAGAGAGAACAAGGAAAGAAATGAGAGATTGGACTGTTGATGCCAAAACCAACATGTTTGTTTCCAGAGCTACTTCATGTTTGATCTGTGAAACACACTGTGCCAGGCAGGGGAAAGAAATGTGACTGGACCCATATTATACTGCATCAGACCAGATATTATACTGCATCAGACCAGATATTATACTGCATCAGACCAGATATTATACTGCATCAGACCAGATATTATACTGCATCAGACCAGATTATACTGCATCAGACCAGATATTATACTGCATCAGACCAGATATTATACTGCATCAGACCAGATATTATACTGCATCAGACCAGATATTATACTGCATCAGACCAGATTATACTGCATCAGACCAGATATTATACTGCATCAGACCAGATATTATACTGCATCAGACCAGATATTATACTGCATCAGACCAGATATTATACTGCATCAGACCAGATATTACACTGCATCAAACCAGATTATACTGCATCAGACCAGATATTACACTGCATCAAACCAGATTATACTGCATCAGACCAGATATTATTATACTGGTTCAGACCAGATTTTATATTGGATCAGACCAGATTTTATACTGTACTTTATTTGTGTCTGTGTGTGTGTGTGTGTTTGTTTTGTTTATAACTATAAACTATTTATTGTCAAAAAACAAATCATCATTTTTCATCTCTGTTAACCCTGGCAGACAGGGATGCCTTGTGTGTGTGTGTGTGTGTTTGTTTGTATCTGTCAATGGCCTATAGATCTGCCTGGTGGGCTTACTACAGGTACATCCAGGTCCAGCCCAGTCGGAAAACACCAGTGTCCTTTGTGTCAGGAACAAAGAGCAATCGAATCAAATGACCTCAGATCTCCACTGATGCTGCAGCTTCCTTTGAATGATTTTCACATACACAAACACATACATAAACACAAACACACAGAAACGTACAGGATGCCCCTGTATCCTCGTTGATTTCCCACTATGGCCTTGTGCGATTGGACTTCAGTCTGGGGTCAGTGGATGCTATTGGCAGGTTCTGTCAGGCGGAAGTTTCTAGGCCACAGAATAGGAAGGTTGCCTGCTGGAGAGGATGAGGAGAGGATGAGGAGAGGGATGGGGGCGAGGGGAGAAGAGAAGCATAGAGAAGATGAGGTAGAAAAAAAGGGTAGAAAAGAGGAAAGGAAAAGAGAGGAGAAGTAGAATAGGAACACGTGTGCCATACTGCTGCTGGCTTGAACCGGTGTTTGTGTGTAAGTGAGAGACTGTGTTTGTCCCAATCGAGATTAAGGTTGTTTGTCTTTTTTGAATTCCAGGACACATATCTGTGTGTTTTGGTTGGGATATGTGTGTGTGTGTGTGCAAGTGTGTGTGTGTGTGTGTTTGGGTGTGGTGCGTTGGGTCTGGAGCTGATAAAGATGAATCACTCCCAGCCTCTTTCATGCGTGGTGCTCGTTGCTGCTGCCATTTGTAACGATAACAAAACGCCTTTCACACAAAAATGTGTTTTCCTCTCTTGGTAATGACCAGGCATGCAGGCCCAGCTTTGTTTAGCTGCTGTAAACGCAGGGCGCCTCACTGCTCTTTCATGATAATAATGTTATTTTGCTTCACACACAAGTGTGCATGTGTGTGTGTATGCGTGTGTGTGTGTGTGCAGTGGGCGAACTCTGACTGTTAGAACACCTGTAGAGTCTGCTGTTTTCATTGGAGGGCGGTCTAATGCTGGTCTGTCTATTTGAGACAGTCTGGATTAGCTGCTGTTGAAGCTAGCCATCATGTGTGTATGAACGTGTGTGTGTGTTTCCTCGTCTGTCTGTAGAGGATGTGTGTGTGTTGGAGAGGGTTATTAAGTTTGAGAGAGACGCAGTGTCTGAAAGCTCCTCTGTGTTCAGTTTCAGAGAAGGCTTCGACTTCAGGTCTTAACCAATAGGAAGTTAGTAAAGACTTGAGCAGATTGTTTAGATCCTGTGGTTGTGGTCATGTGATGTTGTGATTGGCTCAAAGACCACAGCCTTGTTTCGGAATGACTACACTTCTTTCTTCAGACTGACTGTCTTAGAAAGTGATCACCCTACACTGACCCTACTTCACCCTACACTGACCCTACCTCACTATACTCACCCTACACTGACCTTACTTCACCCTACACTGACCCTACCTCACTATACTCACCCTACACTGACCCTACCTCTCTATACTCACCCTACCTCACCCTACACTGACCCTACGTCACCCTACACTGACCCTACCTCACTATACTCACCCTACACTGACCCTACCTCTCTATACTCACCCTACCTCACCCTACACTGACCCTACGTCACCCTACACTGACCCTACCTCACCCTACACTGACCCTACCTCACCCTACATAGACCGTACCTCTCTATACTCACCTTACCTCACCCTACACTGACCCTACCTCACCCTACACTGACCCTACCTCACCCTACATAGACCCTACCTCACCCTACCTCACCCTACATATACCCTACCTCACCCTACACTGACCCTACCTCACCCTACATAGACCCTACCTCACCCTACCTCACCCTACATATACCCTACCTCACCCTACCTCACCCTACACTGACCCTACCTCACCCTACATAGACCCTACCTCACCCTACCTCACCCTACATAGACCCTACCTCATACTTCCATGCACCAGGAAATGTTTCTGTTTGCAGAGAGGTTTATGCTCCAATAAGAATTCACAGCCCCTTGTCCCCAAGGTGGTGAGTGAGGATGAAGATGATGATGATGATGATGGTGATATTTCTGTTTTAAAGCTGACAGGTGAGAAATATAAAATTATTGATCACCTTTCCTACAGTACATAAACCAAGACTGGAGAAATCAATCTCTCAGAACACTTGAAAGGTCTCCTGAGCATTAGCTAAAGCTTCCATATCGGTCCATTCTATTGTGTTGCCTCGCTTTCTTCCAGAGTGTGTGTTTGTGTGTTCTCTCTTGCTGTGTGTGCGTGTGTGTCTGTGTGTGTGTGTGTCTGTGTGCATGTGCAGTTTTTATCAAATTTGTTTATGGTGTAATTGTATAAGAGCTGATGTTAACAACGTGACATGTTGCTAACAACAAATGTTGTGTATACATTTGATCTGACATGCTCATAAAAACGGATTGGGCTATCAGAGCCTGTGGTCCAGAGTTTGCTACAATACACCAGTACTAATGGCTAAAGACTAATGCTACCGTATTTGAATGTCTGAATGTTCCACTTCTAATAGCTAATGCTACTGTATACGAGTTTCCCAGTAGTAATAGGTAAAGCTACTGAATTCAAATGTCCTATTGCTAATGGCTAATGTTACTGGATATGAATGCCTCATTGCTAAAAACTAATGCTACTTTATATGAATGTCCCAGTCCTAATAGCTAATGGCTAATGTATTATGTAACAGGCTGCGGTCCAGATTCCTGAGGTGCAGGAGGACATGTTTAGACTCCAGCCTGGAATGTGCAGATCTTCTTATCCCTGCCTCTCCCTCTGGTGAAATCCAGGCTCACATCCACTCACTCAGACACAGGCTCCCTTTAAGCCCCACTCACCACCACACTTACGCTCACAGAAATACTATACATCCAACACCCATAACATCGCATTCAAACGGGTGTATTTTTCTTTCATTCACTTGGGTCCCTCTCATCGGAAAGCAACCTTAACTACAGAACATTTTACATAGAAAATCTTTGATAGCCACAAGCTGAAAATGTGTTTGTGTGGAATTATGTAGCACTTATAGTATGTTTTCATTATACTCAAGAGTGGCGTGTATCTAAGATGGAGGTGTAGAGAACATAACAGGATGAGTCTCTTTTGATAGCACTTGTGACCCGCATACACACACACACACACACACGTAGACACAGACCTGCATGCACATACACAGAAATGCACTCACACCTACTGTAGACACACACCTGCAGGCACACCCACACACACACACACACACCTACCCACACACACACACAGCAGTATGTCTGGATCAACATCGTGTCAGGATGTTCCATGCTGGTGTCTAGATGTGATCATGACATTTATCTCTGACGGTTACCACAGTTCACAGGTTGTCAGCAGCATCTCCCCCTGGGTAGCTGAGCGGCAAAGCAGTAATGTGCTGCTCTTGGTAAAGCGAAATAGAGTTTAACTTTCACAACAGTTTGAGTGTGAGCGTGTATTGTAGCAGTAGCTTTTTAGCGTGTGTTAGAGGTGTCCAGAGGTGTGTGTGTGTGACAGGGTACAGTTGTACGTGTTCCCTGTTGTCAGTCATCTAGACGTGTTCCCAAGGATCAGGTCGGGTGATAGACGAACCTGTCGGAGGTCTGTTTATCTATCTGTCAATGTCTCCTGTCCTCTCCTCTCCCCACTCCTTCTCTCCTCTCATATATTGCTCTTTTCTTTTCTTTCTATTCTCTCTTCACTGTCTGCTTTCCTACACTTCTCTTTTCTCTATTTTTCTTTCCCCTCCACTCGAGAGAGAACCAGAGCAATACGGAGGAAAAATGGAGAGATGAACTTAGGAGAGGGGAGAAAGAGAGAGAGAGAGAGAGCATGTGTAGGAGCGAGGGAGCAAGGAAGAGAGCCAGCAGTCGGGGAGCTTGTAGGCTGGATATCAGCTGATCCATCTCTATGAGCCACTTGCTGGTTTTTATTGATATGATTAATTCACAAGACAAGATGGTTTTATGGTTTTATGGCCTGCGTGTGTATAAGTGTTCAGAACAGCAAGCAGCCTGGGGAGAGGTAGAAATGCCAGGAAGAGAGAGAGAGAACATGAGGGGAGGAGGAGACAAGGTAGAGAACGGCCAGGGAGGGAGAGAGCCGTAAGGTAAAGCGATGGAGGGAAGGAGGATGGGAGGGAGTGAAAGATGTAAGAGAGACAGATGACTCTGTTGGGATTGGTAGCTGTGTGCCTGCACTGAGATAACACTCCCTT
The DNA here is from genome assembly GCF_021917145.1 of Hypomesus transpacificus. Classification (NCBI taxonomy): domain Eukaryota; kingdom Metazoa; phylum Chordata; class Actinopteri; order Osmeriformes; family Osmeridae; genus Hypomesus; species Hypomesus transpacificus. Next base: position 3,995,505 of record NC_061062.1, read on the forward strand.
CAGGATGACAGGATGGGAGGAGGATAGGCGGAAGAGGGAAGGGAAGAGAGAAGAGGAAGAGGGACAGATGGATGGATGAAGGCTAGTCTGATTTGGAAAGTTAAACGTGTACGTAACCTGATGGAGCTTGACCTGGTAGACTACTGGAACATTTCACCTCACCTCTGCCCAAGGTCATATCTCCTCATGTCAAGGTCATTAACATGACTCCAAGATAAGGTTGTGTAGAAGTGTATGAAGGCTGCAAGAGAAAGACTGCATCTGTAATTGGTGACCTCTCACCCCTGTCAGACCTGCTAGACAGCCTCATTACACACAGACACACTCACCTGAACCCCAGGCTTTTTATTCAACGCAACTGAAGACATATTGTTTAGTAGAAGCATTGCTTACATGCAACAAAGCCAGGACATGCACTCACACACACACACATACACACTGTCACACATACACACACACTGTCACACACACACACTGTCTCCTTCTCAAATGGGACTGCATGGATCCTGTGACCAGCTGCTCTGCCGCAACCTCTGACGACACACAGAAAAATCACCATCCCTGCTGGTTGGCTGGCTGGCAGGCTGGCTGGCTGGCTGGCAGGCTGGCTGGTACTGGAAGAATGCTGCAATGTAGGCTGTTCTGCCTGGTTGGACAATTAGCATCTTACCTTCTTTTCTCTCACAAGCTCACACACACACTTACATATTCATGCACACACACACACACTTACATATTCACACACACACGCGCGCACGCACACACACACACACACACATAGGTAGACACACACAGGCTGTTGGCAAGGCAGCAGGAGGCTGCAGACGGTTGTCGAGGGCAACCAGGACAAGTGGTGGCAGGGGAGGATGAGGAGAGGATGAAGGACAGAGAAGAGGGGGATACGACAGGTGTTAGGAGGGGGTGCAGGTGGTGCAGCTTTAGAAAAGGAAAGTAACAGTGAGTGTGTGCCTGTGTGTGCATGTTTGTGTACCTGTGTTTGTGTGTGTGTGCGTTTGTGTGTGCGTGCGTATACTTATGCCTGCGTGTGTACGTGTGTGTGTGTGTTTGTGTGTGTGGGAGACAGTGGCAACAATTGTTAAAAAACGGAGCTGTAGGAAGTATGAGTTGATCAGATGAGATGTGATAGCAGAGATATCCCTGTCTGACAGACTGCCTGTATGTTGAAAACCAGACAGCCAGACTAGAGCCTTATCTCTGAGTTCTGTCTGGGTCTCATAACAGCTTGGAAAAACCTGTGTTTGTGTGTGTGTGTGTGTTTCTGTGGGTGTGTTTGTGTGTGTGTGTGTGTGTTTGCTTGTGGCTTCACCCATACAGGAGGGTGTTCTAACCTCAATTACTGTCTCTCCTCTTTGACGGTCTTAACATTGCTTCAGCTACCGTGTGTATTGGCAGTCAGGACCACCCCATCCTCCCTCACACCCCCTCACCAGCACAATATCTTTTCCAAACGTCTGTAAGTGTTCTGGTTGGAACAAGAAGCACTTTGAGAAATTTGTTCAGACACTTGTATTCTATTGTATCCGTCCTGAAATAAATCCAAAGTGCTTCTGTATCTGTCGTTTTTCTGTAGTTCAATATGATGGTGTTACCATTCTGCTCACACTTGAATCTCAAGGTCTTTTCCTAGCATGTAGCTCCTTGAGCTGCACGTTGTTCTGGTGGATCTTTTGTTTTACAATGTTTGGCGGCTGGTATGAACCCAGCTATGCACAGTCTAGAGGATAGCTGTGTGGATCAGTCAACATTGATACCGTAGTGCTTCCATCACACCAAATGATACTAAAGAAAGCCACACCTGCTTCCCCCACCCTCTCACCCTCATCTGCTCATCCCCATCCTTTCACATTCTCACCCTCTCACGCTCATCTGCTCATCTCCATCCTCTCACACCCTCACCAACTCACTCTCACCCACTCACCCTCACCTGCTCACCCTCATCCCTTCACCACCTCACCTGCTCACCTCACCTGCTCACCCTCCCCTCCTCATCCTCTGAACACCATCACCCTCACCCTATCATCTTCACACTCTTTGTCACAGCCTCTTGTTCTTTCCTTCTCTTTCTCTCCCTTCTCTCTCTTATTCTCTTTATTTCCTCTCACTCAGTTTTCTCTCTCTCTTTCTCTCCATCAGTGCCTGTTAATCCTCTGTGGAATTTAGTTTTGAAACCATGTTAATCTTATTTTTCCTTCAGAGGCAAATACACAGAGAGAGAGAGAGATAGAGCAAGAGAGAGTCAAAGAAAGAGAAAGAAAGAGAGAAAGAGAGAGAGAGAGAGAGAGAGAGAGAGAGAGAGAGAGAGAGAGAGAGAGAGAGAGAGGAGAAGTCTGGTGCAGACAATTAAATCAAACACTATGTTGTTCCTTTTACATTGCAACTACAGGAAACCTGTCTATGTTCAGAAAAATAACATTAAATGTGTACATGTGTGTGGTTGTGGGTGAGTGTATCTGCCTTGTACAACTACACTTTTAGAGCTGGAGGTGCTTGCTGACTGTAAGTGAAATCGCTCATTTTGTTTCCCGGTCTAATGCAACATCATACGCATGCCAATGGATCCCCACTGTGCAGACTGCCACTACAGTTGAGAACGGACTCACAAATACTCACGTCTGACTGCAGGCTGCCCACACACACACACACAGACACACACACACACACAGACACACAGACACACACACACAATGGTTACAGGTCAATTCCAGGACCATCAAGCAAATGTCAGTCTGCCCTCTCACAAATGTGGAAGCATTATATAGTGGGTGGAAAGAAGAGAGGAGAGGAAATGAGTGAGCAGAGGGATAAGGAGAGGACAAGAGATAGCGAGAAGAGAGGCGGAAAGAGCACAGCAGAGAACAGGCAGAGTGCAGGGAGGGAAGAGGGAATCAATATGGCCTCGCTTTGGAGGCCCCGCAGAGCTCTCCCAGGCCCCCCGGAGCCTTCCTCCAGCTGGCTTCTGAGGCTGGCGGTTCACTTTTGCCTCGCTGGCTCGTTAAGTCCCCAAGGCTTCAGGTGTGGCTGTCCTGATCGTTCCAAATCCCTGCACCGGTGAGCTGTAGCCACAGGGGGATGCTGGGAAATGGAGTCTTTAGGAGAGCTGCCGTCGCCATCTTGGGAGTGCTGTCCTGTAGGATGCCATAATATGCAGAGTGTGCAGATGAGGAATGGAGGGGAGGAGAGGAGGGGGATGATGAGGGGAGGAGAGGAGGGGGATGATGAGGGGAGGAGAGGAGGGGGATGATGAGGGGAGGAGAGGGGGGGGATGATGAGGGGAGGAGCGGGGAAGGAGAAATGTAGGAGAGAAGAAGGAGGGGATGGAGGTTGAACCTGGGAGGATAAGGGGGGGGGGGCGGGTGACGAGGAGAGGAGGGTAAGAGGATAGAGAGATGAGAGGAGGAGGAGACTGGCTGTTTTATTCATGCAAACTTGCGCGACTCTACTGGAGCGAGGGACAGATTGATCCTGTCTAAGCTGGCGAGGAGCCAGGGAACGGCAGATCTCTTTCTCTCCTTCTCTGTCTCTCCCTTGCCCCCTCTCTATTCTATCCCGCTTTTCTGGCTCTCTCTCTCTCTTTCTCTCTCTTGCTTCCCATCAATCTCTCTTTTTCTCTGTCCCCCTTACTTGTCCTCGCTCTCTTTCTCTTTCTGTCTCAACCTGTCACCAGGTTGTCAGTATGGGTGGGTGGGGGTCAGAGATGGGGGCTCTCACCTGCTGGGGGAGGAGAGAATAAGGGGGGGGGGGCAGAGACAGGAGTCAGGCCTGGAGGGTAAACACACTTTAAATACCCAGCCAGGCGTGACTCTCACTAACAGAGACAGAAACAGAGACAGAGAGACAGACAGAAATTGAGGGAGGGGGTTAGGGTGAGAGAGAGAGAGAGAGAGAGAGAGAGAGAGAGAGAGAGAGAGAGAGAGAGAGAGAGAGGAGAGGGGGGAGAGAGAGAGAAATACAAGGAGACAACTGCACCAGGTTTAAGTGCCAGTTTTCCAAGTTGAACGTGTTATTTCAGTTTCTGCGGTATTAGAATGATGGCATTGAATGTCATCAGCTGGCTTTGAATATTCTTTTTCTCTCAGAAATTTTTTTTCTTCCTCTCAGAAGCTAATTCCTATCTGTCTGTGTTGAGAGGATTGCAGAGTGGAGGCTGTGTGCTGTAGCGGGGCTGTCATCCTGGCTTACGGACTGCTGTCAGATTAGCCAATAAGACTGTTAGTCTGGTTGACTGCTTTTTCTCCAACTCCATACAGCTCTGAATCCAAGGCTTGCTAGATGTAGCCTTGTATACCATTAATTACACACACACACACACACACACACACACACACACACACACACACACACACATACACACACACTCTAATGTATACACACACACAGCTGGATGACTTTTGTTCAGCATGTTTAGTTGCTATTTACCCCAACTAATACATCCTTATTGCATATGTTAATTAGCTTTTTTTTACTGTAATGACGCAGGTAGGAATTGTTCCCTTGCTAACATGTTGGAAATATGAAATAAAAGAAATATGGGGATCATGACCTTCCCCCCCGCCCCACACACAGACATACAAACACTGAATACACCCCAGGAGAAGACCAGCATATTATACACACATTGAGACAGCAACCAAACGCTGTCAAACTGGTTGCTAGAGAAACCAGGGAGGAAAAAAAACCGTTGCCGTAGTGATAAGAGGTCATAATGGATCAACAACAATCAGGGGGCTGATATTACATTTGAGAACACAATATGGGGTGTGTTACAGTTGTGTGTGTGTGTGTGTGTGTGTGTGTGTGTGTGTGTGTGTGTGTGTGTGTGTGTGTGTGTGTGAGAGAGTGAGAGCATGTGTGTGTTTTGGGGCATCTACTTCTGTGTACGTGTGCTTCAGTGTGTGTGTGTGTGTTATTGTATATATTGTGGCAGGGTATATTGTACTGTCACAGCAGATGTTGGCTCCTACAATGAGGCAAAGGACAGTTATACCTCCACAGAGCTGCTTGAGGGGGGAGGAACGGAGGGAGGAGCTATGGGGAGGAGAAGAAGAGGAAGGTTGGAGGGGGTGAAAGGCAGAGAACTGGGATGAGATACATGGATAGAAGTAAGAGAGAGAGACAGAGAGAGAGAGAGAGATTTAGAGAGAGAGAGAGACAGAGAGAGAGAGACAGAGAGAGAGAGACAGAGACAGAGAGGGAGAGAGACAGAGAGAGAGATACAGAGAGAGAGACAGAGAGAGAAAGAGAGAGAGACAGAGAGAGAGACACACACAGAGAGAGAGACAGAGAGAGAAAGAGAGAGAGAGAGAGAGAGAGAGAGAGAGAGAGAGAGAGAGAGAGAGAGAGAGAGAGAAAAGGTGTGGAGAAGGTGACGAGAGGAGAGGGCGATGAGTTAACGACTCAACCTACAGCCGTTTCCATCGCCTCTCCTCCTCTCGCTCTTTCGCTCCTTCTCTCGCTCTGTCTCTCCTTTCCTCGTTTTCCCCTCGTCTCCCTCCAGTGCCCTCGCCTCTGCAGTCATCCGACACACACACATGGGCACACAGACGCTCACACACACACACACACACACACACACACACACACACTGATAAACGCACACACTGCACGCATGGTTGAGGCTAGGGATGAGGGTTGATATATGAGCAAATAGAACAGCAGAAAACCAGGCGCTTTAGCATGATCCCTCTGTATGTCTCTCACTCAGTCTCTCTCTCTCACCTCCCCTCTGTATGTCTCTCACCCTGTCTCTCTCTCTCACTTTCCCTCTGTATGTCTCTCACTCAGTCTCTCTCTCTCTCTCTCTCTCTCTCACTTCCCCTCTCTTGTAAGTCTTTCTCTGAGCCTCTCAATATATGTTTGTCTCTCTCACTCGATTCTTTCACATTCTCTTTCATTCTCTTTACCTATTTCTCTCTTTCTCTGTCACCATTTCCCCACTCTCTATTTCAAGAGCATTTTCTCTCTTGCTCTTACGTAATTACATTTCAGTGCTTTATTGGTATGGAAAGTAAAGAATTACTAAATAGCTCGATAAAAAAACGCAATTACAGTAAATAAAGTTACAAATGTATGTGTAACAAAACAGTGTGTACTGTGTTTAAGTCTTTGTGAAAAGGGCTAAAGTAAAAACATTTGATTTGATCAAGACACAGTCCAGTGCGTCTTTGTTCTTAAAGGGTTCCCTGGGCTGGCCTTAACATTAGCACAGGTTCTGATGTTCTATCATCTAGAACCCTGCTCCTAATCGGCCTTCTGGCTCTGCTCTCAGTTCCTGTTCTCTTTGGGTACCAGAGCCTACATATTTATATACCGAATAGAGAAACGCATGGTGCGATGGAGGAGGGCTGGAGGAGGGAGACAGACAGACAGACAGTTCTAAAACAGACACACACGTCACGTCTGTGTAGGGCAGCGTGCTGTGTCTGCAGCCCTCTCTGTGATCCCCTGGTAGACTCAGCTCTTCTTGTCTCTGCTGATGTCACTGTGTCTCAGTGGCATAGGATTCTCTGTCGTGTCCACGTTGTGGAAATGCTCTGTACGTTGTATTTAGCTTATGAATTTCATTTGGGAATTTAAACGCTGTGTGTGTGTGTGTGTGTGTGTGTGTGTGTGCCTGGTGTGTGATCGAGCATGTTTATCTGTCCTGCTCAGACGTCGCTATAATGAACTGGGGCCTCTGTTTTCATAGTCTTATATTCTGATGCAGCTTTTAGAGGTTTGTTTATCCCGGGGGGCCTGCGACTCTGAAAAGGTTGTTTCTCTGTCTGTGTGTGTGTGTGTTTGTGTGTGTGTGTGTGCTTATGTTTTTTGTGTGTGGGTTTGTGTAAGCGTGAAAACTGCATATTTTTGGAGCAGGTTTCAGGTGAGGTTAGGAGAGGTGTGATGTTGTTAGTCTAGCTAGCTACACCTGTTGTTGTTTTTTAGTTGTTCTTTTTCCTCTATTCAAATGTAATCCTCTCCTTTTTCTGTCCTCTCCTCTCCCTCTACCCCCACCCTCTATATCTCTGTGTTAGAGACATTGGGCACACTTAAACACACACCCGATAAATGGCGATATGTGTAAGTGTGTGTGTGTCAGTGTGTTAGCGTGTGGATGTGTGACTGCATTGACTGTTCTGCTCTCTAAAACCTTAGGGAGGTGTAGAGAAGGGACACTAATGTGGCAAGAGCTCTGTTCTTTTACTGCTGATGCTGTAGAACACATTGCCACAAGAGAACAAGAATGCGTGTGTGTGGGTTTGAGTGTATGTGTGTGGGTTTGAGTGTGTGTGTGTGGGTTTGAGTGTGTGTGTGTGGGTTTGAGTGTATATGTGTGGGTTTGAGTGTGTGTGTGTGGGTTTGAGTGTGTGTGTGTGTGGGTTTGAGTGTGTGTGTGTGGGTTTGAGTGTGTGTGTGTGGGTTTGAGTGTATATGTGTGGGTTTGAGTGTGTGTGTGTGGGTTTGAGTGTGTGTGTGTGGGTTTGAGTGTGTGTGTGTGTGGGTTTGAGTGTGTGTGTGTGGGTTTGAGTGTGTGTGTGTGGGTTTGAGTGTGTGTGTGTGGGTTTGAGTGTGTGTGTGTGGGTTTGAGTGTGTGTGTGTGGGTTTGAGTGTGTGTGTGTGGGTTTGAGTGTGTGTGTGCTTGAGAGAGAGCGGCCAGGTGTGTGTGTTAGCTGTCTGGAGTGAATGATGGCGTTTTGAAGAACAGAGGCCTGGTTTGAGATACATCTTTGCTTTTAAGGAAGATTCTGCTTCTGAAAAGCCCATTTGGAGTGAAACACTCGGAACCCCACAGCCTCCTAACTCTGATGCATCGAACTGCAGCATCGCCGTGTTCCCATCGCTTCAAACATGATTTTAGCAGTAAATATTGGCTCCTGCAGGGACAGGGAGAGAGCCATGCTGCTGGGGTTATGCCAGTGGCGTAACTATAGGGAGTGCAAGGAGTGCAGCTGCACTAGGGCCCGTGGCGAAAGGGGGCCCGTCCTCGATCTCACCGTAAAAGTGAGACAACCTGACCGGGCAACTTCAGGCAATCTGACCGGGCCCCTTGCACCGCTGCGATACCGCAAATTGAGGTTCACATATGATCCAGTCTTATCAATTCGCAAACATTTCTCAATTATGGTGTCAGTTATTCAGAATTATGAGCTATCACCTGCCCAATAAACATTTAAAAACAGTCAGTGTTAACAACAGCAAATAATTAATTTTTCCTCATTTGCCTTTTGCTGAATTAAACAAATGTCGTTTTTATTAAGTAATATTGCCCTCGAAAAATAGCAAGGATGTCTGGGTAATATTGTTGTCAAAGATTCCCGCCCACCCACACACGATTGTTCCCATCCAGTTGTTGGAATACCACAGACAGTTGTTGTTGGGATACTACAGTTGTGTTGCATTAGCGTTTTTAAGCGAATTAGGCTACCCCATGCCATGCCCTTTAACATAAAAGTGGCTCCAGAAAGCGGCAGGAACGAAAAGAGCAAGATGTAAGGGTGGCAAAGCTGTCAAAACTATCCTCATTTGGATTGTGGCGAAGCGTGTTGAAGAGGACGCTACGTCTGACCCCCAGCCCGGCAACAGCAATGAGTGTGAAACTCAGCCACCAGGGTAGGCTAATAATTACATAACGTTTACTGTCTGGTGTATGCAGTTGACATGGCTATTAAACGTCATAAAAATGCACATATAGGCCTAGGCTACCAGGCAGCGGCCAGGTTAGATATAGTAAACTATGTTCAGGATGTAGTCGGAAAATAGCTAAAGCTAGATAGACTAAATGTAAACTAGCATATCTAACGAACATAAAATCAAATATTCACCATCGAAGTGACAGTTTGTTTTTTAATAGTACCCAGATAGCACACATGACAGATCGAAACGTCATTCATAACGTCGGATAAGCGTTGGTAAATGATCAGATTTTCTTCTCATCTCTGTGCTCTATTTCAAACGTCGCAGATATGTCGGCTCATGACTGACTGTTCCATTATGCTCATTCCATGTTGTAGCAAGCATAATCTAGAGCCAGAGACTCGCGAGTCAGAGCCGTTCACTTTTGAAAACAGTCATCTATCTTCACATAGAAGGAGCAGTCGTTACCCTTAATTGTACATCATGAGTAGCCTAAATTTCCTTGCGCATCGCTAAACTGAAAACTCAATAATTTCGCCTGACGATAGGTCGGTAAGGGGCCCGTTGGTGAGATCTGCACTCGGGCCCGCCAAGTCCTTGTTACGCCGCTGGGTTATGCCCTCCTGATGGCACCCACAGGAAGTGGGTTAGAGAGACAGAAAGAGCAGGTAGTTAAAGACCGCGTAAAAGACCCACAGCCATGACGGAACTGCAGCGGGCTGGAAGACTGCACTTAAACACGGAAATCAAGCTTTCACGGAACACTTTCTTTCGGTGATAATGGTGTTCTCTGTTCCCTTCTCTTATGCTTTTACAGTGCGGCTGTGTGTTACAGCTAAGGACACTCGTGTGTGTGTATGTGTCTGCGCTTTGTGCCACTCGTCTGCCATCCATTAGATATGATTATCCTCCTCCGAACCCATTTTACCTCTTTCTGCTCATCAGACATCATAGACATCCCGCACGCACGCACACACGCATGTGCATGCACACACACACACACACACACATGCACAAATAATGAATCTATTTAGTACTTCTGATGTTCTTTTCAAAGTGGGGAAGATAACATGATTTCTCTGCAAAACAAATGGTTTGGTGTGTGTGTTTCTAGTTAAAGAGACACATAGCTCATACAAGAGGTGCTTATCTCCCAGCAGCCTGCCGCGCTGCTGCCAATCTCCCTGTATCGCATAGACATGCATAGCTATCACAACACACACACACACACAGATTCACACACAGACATATGGACACACACACTCACTCCTGTTGTTCCGCTGCTAATGACTCCAGGCTTCAATCAGAGAGTCATTACAAAGCTCATGTCATAATGTTATCACCCAGCCCTCTCTGTATTGTCTGTCTTGTAGCAGTTAGAGATCATGGACTGTACACTGGGCTGTCTGTCTGTGTGTGCGTGTGTGTGTCTGTGTTTGTCTGTGTGTGCGTGTGTGTGTTGTGCGATTCCACCAGTTGACATTTTCCCTTCATCTTTGTTCACATCAGTGTCAAGTGCTCTGCCTGCCACACCCTTCCAAACCACACACACACACACACATACACACACACGCACACCCCTCAGGCTGTAGAGGCTGTGATGTTGAGACATACAAGCCGATGGTTTACTGATAAATCTGACCTGAATGATCATGAGACCGAATGATGTGATTGACAGCTCAGACAAGCACACACACATACACACGCACACACGCTCACACACACGCATACACACACATTAGACTGGTGAGGCTGAGCTCTACATAATCAGCAGTGTTTGTTCATTATGGAAGACTCCCTCTGGTTTTAGCTCCAGTTGTACATTAATACTGCATGGTACAGTTCATGTACAATATGCTAATGAGCTTCTCTGTCTATCTCCTACTCTACCTCTCCTCTCTCCCTCCTCTCCTTCCCCATCTCTCCTGTCCTTCTCCATCTCACTCTCTCTCCCTCCTCTCCTTCCCCATCACTCCTCTCCTTCTCCATCTCACTCTCTCTCCCTCATCCCCTCTCTCTCTCCTCTCCTCCCCTCTCTCTCACTCCCTCCTCCCCTCTCGCTCTCCCTCCTCCCCTCTGTCCCTCCTCCCCTCTCTCTCTCTGGACGCTCTCTCCAGAGGAGCGTCCAGACTGCTCCAAGGCGCGCTGCGAGGTCCAGTTCTCCCCCCGCTGTCCCGAGGACTCGGTGCTGATCGAGGGCTACGCGCCCCCAGGGGAGTGCTGCCCGCTCCCCAGCAGGTGCGTGTGCAGCCCTGCCGGCTGCCTCAGGAAGGTGTGCCAGCCAGGGTACCTCAACATCCTGGTGTCCAAGGGCTCTGGCAAGCCTGGAGAGTGCTGCGACCTGTACGAGTGCAAGCCAGGTGAGAGAGCACCAAGGGCAACTGATGTACTCTCTCTTTCTTCCCCCCACACACACACACACATGCACACTCTCTCTCACACACTCATACGCTCTCCCTCCCCCCACACACACACGTACACACTCTCTCTCACACGAGCGTGCTGGTTTTGCTCCCCAGTGTTCAGTGTGGACTGCAGCACTGTAGAGTGTCCTCCAGTCCAGCAGGGGGAGTGTCCTCCTGACAGCTACGAGACCCAGGTCCGTCTGACGGCCGACGGCTGCTGCACCCTGCCCACCAGGTAACCTGCCTGTCTGTCAGAGAGAGTGTGTGTGTAGGAGAGACAGTGTCTGTGTGTGTTTAACCCACCTGAATCCTGCCCAGTGCCTACCAGGAAAACTGTGTGTGTGTGTGTGTGTGAGAGAGAGAGGAAAATGGAGAGATGAACTTAGGAGAGGGGAGAAAGAGAGAGAGAGAGAGAGAGAGAGAGAGAGAGAGAGAGAGAGAGAGAGGGAGAGAGAGCGAGAGAGAGCGGGTGTAACCCCTGTCCTCTCTGCCCCCAGGTGTGAGTGTTTACCAGGTCTCTGCAGCTTTCCCCAGTGCACGGCGGGGAGTACCCCCCAAGTGGTCTCCCGCGGCGACGGGTCCCCAGGACGATGCTGTGATGTTTACGAGTGTAGCAACGGTAGGTCTGACAACATTTACCATGTCTGATTGGCTGTGGCCCATTTCCTGCTGTGTGATTGGATGAGAGTGGTCCTCTGACTGCGCAGCTTCCTGCTGTGTCTGCCCTGTGGCCAGAAACTGTTTTAGCTGGTGGGGGGCGAGGGGAGAGTGAGGACCCTCCAGTTGGCTATCAGTCTGTGGCTGTAGGAGCTGGGAAAGACAGCCTCTGAGCCACACACTGCAGTCCAGCATCAGCCCCCAGCTCCAGGGAGCCAAATCCAGCACCAACCCAACCCCAGCCCCAACCCCAATCCCAGCCCCAACCCCAGCCCCAGCCCCAACCCAGCCCCATTCCAGCACTAACCACTGCTTAAGTTCCTAAAAAGATGAGCACAGCAGCAGAGCATATTCCGTTAGGATTTAGGAGCAAAATAAATATTTACTGTCAATGCCTTTCTGTGTTTGTCTCTCAAACACTCCTACTGTTTACAGAGTTATGTCATGATACACACACACGCTAAGAAAGAGGAAGTGTTTGTGCAAATATGTGCGGGTTTGTGTGTGTGTGTAATTGATGCCTCTATAGGACCAGCTATTCACAGACCGCAGCTTAACAGTTTCCCCCTCTGCCCATGGGTGGACTATTACCTCTGGAGAGAGACACACTTAGGCATGAGCAAAGTGGGTGTGTGTGTGTGTGTGTCCGTACATGTGTGTTTAACAACATATTTTGCAGGTGGAGAGGGAATATTAGTGTGAGTGAAAGGTTGAAGGGGCAGACCAGAGCGTGTGAGTCAGAGAGATAAAGAGCAGGGGAGACGTGTCGTATTAAAACAGCTTGTCAATGATTCATGTAGTTCACATTGATATGGACGGCAGTGAACTTTAACGCCAAATCTTTCAATGAATCAGTTGAAGACCCTGGTCTTTAAAAGAAACCACGTTTTTGTGAGAGTGTGTGTTTGTGTGAGAGTGTGTGTGTGGGTGTGTCAGTGTGTGTGTGTTTCTGTGAGATTGCATGTGTGTGAGAGTGAGAGAGATCACAGTTTGAGTGGAGGCATACAGTATGTTCTAGAGGAGAGAGGAAGAAAGGGGAGAGAGGGGAGGAGGAAATGATACAGTAGTGAAGGGGGGAAGAGGACAGTAAAGAATAGAAAAGGTTTTGGAGAAACTGCGATGTAAGGAGAGGAGAGAAGAAGGGAGAGGAGAGGGAGAGAGAGGAGAGGGAGAGAGAGGAGAGGGGAGGAGAGGAGAGAGGGAGAGGAGAGATATGGAGAGGAGAGATGGAGAGGAGAGGGAGAGAGAGGGGAGAGGAGAGGGAGAGAGAGGGAGAAGAGAGGGAGAGAGAGGGAGAGAGGGGGGAAAGGAGAGGAGAGAGGAAGAGGAGAGGGAGAGAGAGGGGAGGGGAGAGGGCTAGGAATTGAGTGGAGAAGAGAGAAGACGAAGAGAGGAGGCTGACGTTTAGCAGCAGGGACGATGGTGTGACATCGCCTCCCTCCCGTTCAGAGCCTGTTTGTGTGTGTGTGTGTGTGAATGCGTGTGTGTGTGCATGCGTGTGTGTGTGAATGCGTGTGTGTACGGCCAGCCCAGCCAGAGCCAACAGCTGGTGTTGCCAGCGTGTGTGTCACTGTGCTGTCCTGCTGTGCCACCAGTCTCACATCAGAACAAAGCTGGCTGCCAGGGGAACATCAAAGATCCGAATGCACACTCACACACATTCACACAAAGAACATCTGGCCCGGCCCCACCCCGCCCCAGGGAATGACCTCACTCCTGAAGGGAGGAAGCTGATCTGTTGATCAATACCGGGCAGCTGTTGATACTGCGTCGCCGTGGTTACACTCCAACTGGGATTATTCCACCTGACCTCTGATTGGCTGGTCGTGACTCCACCTCATTAACATAAAACCAATTAACACTGAACACACTAAGGGGAGAGGTGGCGGGATGGAGGGAGTGGTGGCGAGAGTCGGACATGCTGAGAGACAAAGAGGATGGAAGAAAGGAGATGAGACCAGAGGGAGCGGGCGGGGAGACAGAGAGGGGGGAGAGGGGGAGAGGAGAGAGGGGAGAGGAAAGAGGGGGAGACAGGGAGAGGAGATGGGGAGAGGAGAGAGTGGGAGACAGGGAGAGGAGATGGGGAGAGGAGAGAGGGGAGAGGAGGAGAGGAGAGAGTGGGAGACAGGGAGAGGAGAGAGGGGAGAGGAGAGGAGAGAGTGGGAGAGGGGAGAGGGGGAGAGGAGAGAGGAGAGGAGAGAGGGGGAGAGGAGAGAGGGGAGAGGGGGAGACAGAGAGAGGGTGAGAGGAGAGAGGGGGAGACAGGGAGAGAAGAGAGGAGAGAGGGGGAGAGGAGAGAGGGAGAGACAGGGAGAGGAGATGGAGAAATGTCTACATGCTGGTCTGAATCAATCTCCTACCACCATGCTGTCCATTCAGTTCTGTATGTTTCATATTGGACATGTTTTGTGGGGATCACAGGAGGATCTATAGATGAGCAGACACACATTGAGCACTTCTCACTGACCTAATGGAAAACTGGGCCCTCCCTCTCTCTTTACCTACCTTCCTTCCTTCCTCTCTCTTTCTCTCTCTCTCTCTCTCTCTCTCTCTCTCTCTCTCTCTCTCTCTCTCTCTCTCTCTCTCTCTCTCTCTTTCTCTCCCTCTCTATATAGTGGGCCCTCCCATGCCTGCATGTGCACTAAGGCCTCAGAGACACACAGTGGGAGGCAGAGTGAAGGGTCCGCAATGATTTCCTTTAGAAGTAAAAACATTTCTACATTGAGACTGTGTGCACTTGTGTGTGTGTGTGTGCGTGTGTGTGTGTGTACATACACACACTTTTGATCCACACACACACACACACACAGATGGCACTTAGAAATGTTCCAGAGAATCACGGAACTGTGATTGTGGCTGGACAGTGAATTTTCTAAGTGTTCATTTAAAACCAGGAGTGTTTTTAGGTCCCTAGGCTCCTGTGAGTGGACCTTTTTTAAACACTCAGTGAATATAGAAAATACTTGTGGTGTGAAATTAACATTTTGAAATGTGTGGCAATGTGGCAAGGTCCAAGCAGGCCAGATGAAAGCCTGCTGCCCTCCAGGCCTTTTAAACCGAGCACGGATCACCCCTGGCCCTCATTGCCTCGGGGCATGCTGGGAAAACGAATCTGCGATGTGTTTTAGCCCTGTTACCATGACAACCTGAGTTTGATTGGCAGTTAGCCGTATGAGTGAGGACAACAGGATGCAGAGCAACTCTGTGTGTGTGACTGTGTGTGTGTGTGTGTGCGCGTGTGTATATGTGACTGTTTGAAACCAAAAGGGGACAAACTGAGATTTAAAAAGTAAGAGGAAGTGTAAAACTTGTTAAAGGACTCTGTGCCTTCTGGTTTATTCTGCTTTCACATTCATTTGAATTCCATCATATGTACATGTGACCGCTGAGGCGTGGCAGTGCTGTTAGCTCGACCCTGCCTGCCATTCGCTAAGCACTACCAATCAGACGCCTGAATATCTACATGATGAAAACACGCTGGTACCTACAGCTGACAGGTAATGTTTCAGCAGTTTGTCAGAATAGGCTTTGGTCGACATGCACATTCACTTAGCTGCCTACCTCGAGCACCTCTCCCAGGTGCTTCATCCGCTGACAGATCTATCATCCACACAGACAACAGCAGGTGCATCATAGCTCAGGGGCTGTGCTTAAGTACTGCCGAATACACTGTTCCAGTCCTGCTCAGAATACATGCCTCTGTCCAGGGGCAGTCAAGGAAGATAAGATGACAAAACACTTTATTGATTCCCAGCCATGGAAATGGGGAAGTTACATCTGCAGTGAAACATAGAGATAAAAACAAATAATGAACAAAAAGATCAGACGCTGGATGGACAAATAATAAACGTGAACAATTTTAACATTCTAATATATGAACAATATAAAGGTGTAACTAACAATAGCATAAACATGCAAACGACAAAGCAAGTGAAATAGCAATGTACATGAGATAACAAACAGTGTAAATGTTAAATGTGAAGATAATTTAGTTACCCCATTGGTGTCTCTCTGTCTCGTCTGGAAAGGAAGGATCTGTATTTTCAGGCCACATCACAAAGTAACCACATCTCAGCTACCAGGCACGATTCACAAAACAGTTGACTACTAGTCAACAACAACATCTCAATTGCTTCAAATACAGTGCAACAATAACATCTCACATCACAGAAGCTAGCTAATGGGGTAGGCCACTGCCGGTAGACCTGTGAACAGTGTCTCTTTTCAGACTGGAAGACTGTCTACAGATCTGAGTTGTGTGCGTGAACAGCCATATTGAGACATTTCGGTTTTGACATGCTATCCTAGTCTAGTAAGTGTTGCAGAGCGTGGCTAAGCTTTGCCAGGCTGCTTTGGCAGGCTGCTTTGCCAGGCTGCTTTGGCAGGCTGCTTTGGCAGGCTGCTTTGCCAGGCTAGGTTTTCGCTCTCCTCAGCCATGTTGACACCCAGCGGTGATCCTGTATCCAGCTGGTTGGTTTGTTATCAAATATTCAGAGATACATGAATCCACCCCCCCCCCCCCTCCCCAGACTCAGGCTGGGTGAGATGCTTGTGGTTCCGCTGCTCTCTGGAATGGTGGGCTTCCGAAGCTTCTACCCCCAGTTTCAGCTCCCCTATAGCCCCTTTCTCCAGCTTCCTTCCTCCAAACTCTTCTCTCTAGCCTATATCCTCTTTTCTCCAGCCTCCAACCTCCAGCCTCCTTTCTCCAGCCTCCTACCTCCAGCCTCCAAGCTGCAGTTGATTCCCTATCTTGGCAATGCCTGCCTCTCATAATAGCCACCACAGCTGCCTAGAGAGGTGATGATGCTTCTGTTACCATACTTCACTCATTCTCCCACACACGCACACGCGCACACACACACACACACTCCTTTGCAGATGAGCAGCCTGTGTTCTTATGGGATTAAAACTGAGCCTCTTAGACACTGAGGACTGGGCATCATCCATCACCATGGTGACAGGAGCATCATCTCCTCTCCTCAAGATAGCGCTGTTCCAATACCAGATCCTGAAAAGTGTGTTTGTGTGTGCGCATCAACCAAGAGTATTCTAACACTCCAGTAATAATGACTAAAACCAGAATATTAGACAGTATAGACTTCTCCACAGTGCTGGGCTGGTATGTAGCTGTGCTGGGCTGGTGTGTAGCTGTGCTGAGCTGGTGTGTAGCTGTGCTGGGCTGGTGTCTAGCTGTGCTGAGCTGGTGTCTAGCTGTGCTGGGCTGGTGTGTAGCTGTGCTGGGCTGGTGTGTAGCTGTGCTGAGCTGGTGTGTAGCTGTGCTGGGCTGGTGTGTAGCAGTGCTGGGCTGGTGTGTAGCTGTGCTGGGCTGGTGTGTAGCTGTGCTGGCTGGTGTGTAGCTGTGCTGGGCTGGTGTGTAGCTGTGCTGGGCTGGTGTCTAGCTGTGCTGAGCTGGTGTGTAGCTGTGCTGGGCTGGTGTGTAGCAGTGCTGGGCTGGTGTGTAGCTGTGCTGGGCTGGTGTGTAGCTGTGCTGGCTGGTGTGTAGCTGTGCTGGGCTGGTGTGTAGCTGTGCTGGCTGGTGTGTAGCTGTGCTGGGCTGGTGTGTAGCAGTGCTGGGCTGGTGTGTAGCTGTACTGGCTGGTGTGTAGCTGTGCTGGGCTGGTGTGTAGCTGTGCTGGCTGGTGTGTAGCTGTGCTGGGCTGGTGTGTAGCTGTGAGACTGAGGGCTGCCGTCTGCTTGGTTAGTTTCTTTATCACACAGGAGGGAACAGAGACACATCACAGATGTAACCGGTTAACATTTCTGCCAGAGAGGCGACAGGATCAACCAGCTGGGAGACCAGCTCTTTATGCTGCCTTATGTTCTCACTTGCAGTGTCATACACACACTTGTAAACCCACCCTGGCACCATCCTTGGAGCCCTGGACACACACTGCTCCTTCCAGCCCTCCAGTGACTTCTGTCATGTCAGAGTGGGCAGGGCAGTGACACCAATTATCCAATCAGGTGTCAGAGTGACAGAGCGGTAGGCGGGAAGTGTGAATGATGAGATGTTTTTTTGACACCGTTCGTCATCCCTGTCTTTCTAAGGGTGTGTGTGTTGCACTCACGCTCACGCCAGTGGCCATCATATCAAGCACTGGGCTAAAAGGTGAATTTTGCACCTTGTGTTGCCATGGAGACGAGGACAGACAGCAACGTTGTATGAGAGAGCACTGAGACCCTCGCCTCTTTTACTCTCCGCTCTCCTCTCTCCTCCTCCTTTTCCTTGTTCTTTCCACTTATCTCCTAGTATCACCTCACTCATACTCCAATCCTTGTCTTCCCTCCTCTCCCCTCCTCTCCCCTCATCTCCTCTCCTCCCTCACCTCTCTCCTCCTCTCCTCTCCCCTCCCTACCTCTCCCCTCATAACCTCTCCCCTCATAACCTCTCTCCTCCTCACCTCTCTCCTCCTCACCTCTCTCCTCCTCACCTCTCTTCTCCTCACCTCTCTCCTCCTCACCTCTCTTCTCCTCACCTCTCTTCTCCTCCCCTCTCTCCTCCTCACCTCTCTCCTCCTCACCTCTCTCCTCCTCTCCCCTCCCTCACCTCTCCTCTCCCCTCATAACCTCTCCCCTCATAACCTCTCTCCTCCTCACCTCTCTCCTCCTCACCTCTCTCCTCCTCACCTCTCTCCTCCTCTCCCCTCCCTCACCTCTCCTCTCCCCTCCTCTACGCTCCCCTCCCTCACCTCTCTCCTCCTCTCCTCCCCACCTCTCCCCTCTCCCATCCTCACCTCCTCTCCCCTCCTCACCCCTCTCCATCCTCCTCTCCTCTCCCCACCCCTCCTCACCTCTCTCCTCCTCTCCTCTCCCCTCCTCACCTCCCTCCTCGTCTAACTCCCGTCCTCCCCCCGCCCGCAGACACCAAGCCTGCGTGCTCCTTCAACGGCGTGGAGTACCATGACGGTGACATGTTCAGGATGGACGCCTGTCGCTTCTGCCGCTGCCAGGGGGGCGTGTCAGGCTGCTTTGCTGCGCAGTGTGGCGTCCTTCACTGCCAGCGCTACTACATACCTGAGGGGGAGTGCTGCCCTGTGTGTGAGGGTGAGGAGGCAACACACACACACACACTTGCTTTACTCTTACTACGTCCTAAAGCAGAATCAAATCAAATCCAAATGTATTTGTATAGCCCTTTTTACACGCAAGTATGTCACAGAGGGCTTCACACACGCCCATAGAACTGCCCCTCAACCAACCTAAACCCGTCAAGGAAGACAAGGAAAAACTCACTAGAGGAGAAAAAATGGAAACCTTGGGAGGTGCAATTCAGTGAGGGATCCCCTCCTCCAGAGACGGTTGGTGAAAGAGTGGTGCAGAACACAGGCTAAACATAGTCATACAGCAGGGAAGTGTCAATGGGTGTTGAAACACCAAAAATCCAACGTTCAACTTGGGTCAGTTGGTAGTTGTCAGTATAAACAGGGAGTCAGATGGCTGAGCGGTGAGGGAGTTGGGCTAGTAATCAGAAGGTTGCCGGATCGATTCCCCGCTGTGCCAAATGACGTTGTGTCCTTGGGCAAGGCACTTCGCCCTACTTGCCTCGGGGGGAATGTCCCTGTACTTACTGTAAGTCGCTGTGGATAAGAGCGTCTGCTAAATGACTAAATGTAAATGTAAATGTATAAACAGTGGTAGCCACAGGGCTGGGGACTGTAATCGGCGCAGCATCACAGTCAGAAGGGCCCTGTCCTGTGTGCATGGGTCAGTAGATGGCATAAACACACACACACACAGGGCTGACTAGTGCCTCTCTGTAACCATTAGAGAACAGCTATCAGTCAAACTGACACACTAACCACCGCCTCTCTACCCTGTTACCAGGCGCGTGTGTGTGTGAGGTGTCTCAAGGTCAGTGGGGAGCTTAGAGAGATGCCAGTCTGCTCCAGTGAGCTGTTGGCATCATCTGATAGACATGAGTGTGTGAAGGGGGCGTGTCCGCCAGAGCGACCTATCAATAACCTGCCCCTGACACACACACACAGACACACCAGAGAGAGAGAGTGATGAAGTGTGACCAACACACATCAGCGCATGACTGACAATTCTGGGCGACACGCAATCATGAGCGCTGCATGATGGGATTGATGATCTCATCTGTCTCCCCCCTCCCTCTCTCTCCCTCGCCTCTTCTGTCACCACCACCCCCCCCCCCTTCCTCGCCTCACCTCACCCTCCTCCCCTCACTACCCTGTCACACTCCCTTCCCCTCTACCTCACCCTCCTCCCCTCACCCCCCTTCCTCCCCCCCTGTTAAACTCCCCCTCTTTTCCTCTCCTCCTCTCACCTCACTGCTGGAGCTTATGTGTAAAGCGTGTGTGTGTGTACCACCTCTATATGTGGTAAACGCACACACACTCTCCCCTTTCTTATTTACAGTTACATTCATGCATTTAGTAGACGCTTTTATCCAAAGCGACTTCCAAAAGAGAGCTGTACAAAAGTGCATCGTGTCTTATCTCCTCCGTCTCCCCCTCTCTGTCCCTCCTCCTCTCTGTCCCTCCTCCTCCCTCCAGACCCGGTCTACCCCGTGCTGAACTTCGCCGGTTGCTACGTGAACGGGGAGATCCTGGCGCATGGCGACCATTGGCGTGAGGACGACTGCACGTTCTGCCAGTGCGTGAGCGGCGAGGCCCGCTGCGTGGCGGCCGCCTGCGGACACAGCTGCCTCAACCCTGTCACCGTGCCTGGGGAGTGCTGCCCCGTGTGTGAGGGTGAGGAAGCACACACACACTGGATCTATCTTCCTCACACACACACACACTGGATCTATCTTCCTCACACACACACACACTGGATCTATCTTCCTCACACACACACACACACACACTGTATCTATCTTCCTCACACACACAGTATCTATCTTCCTCACACACACACACACTGGATCTATCTTCCTCACACACACACACACTGTATCTATCTTCCTCACACACACACACACACACACACACAGTATCTATCTTCCACACACACACACACACACACTGTATCTATCTTCCACACACACACACACACACTGGATCTATCTTCCTCACACACACACACACAGTATCTATCTTCCACACACACACACACACACTGGATCTATCTTCCTCATACACAAACAATTTGATCTGTCTCTGTCTCTCACTTTCTCTCATTCACACGTGCGCGCACACACACACACATCTTATCACCCTGTCAGACTCTGTTAGTGTCAGCTGCTCCACCTCTATCTACATCTAATACTCTCTTTCCCTACTCTCCACTCACTCACTTCTTTATCTCTCTCTTTCCCACTTTCTTGCTCTCTCTCCTTACATCTCTTTCCCTTTGTTTCCCTCTCTTTCTCTCTCTCTCTGTCTCTCTCTCTTTCTTTTTTTCTCTAACTCTTTTGCTGTTTTCCCCTCCTGTTGTTTGCATTATATGTTTATCTTTAGATGTGTCTGGGGTCTGTGTGTTGGTGTTTATGTTGGCGTGTGTGTGTGTACATGTTGCTGTTTGGAACTCTGTGGAGCCGTAGTCAGTCTGGCTTGGGAGAGCTGGGACAAAGCTGTGTATGTGTGTGTGTGTGTGTGTAAGTGTGAAAATGCAAATGCCTGCCTAATCCCCTTTAGTTAACAAAGCTAACAAGCTATATCTAGTTTTTCAAGTTCAGCCTCAGGTGGCAAGTAATAATCTTGATTCATTACAGCTCGACATCCTGAATGACAGCTTGAAAGCTCACTCACACGCACACAAACACATAGAGACATACACGCATGCCTACACTCAGTAATAAACATGGGCAAGAGCACTAAAGCTCTATTTAGCCGATAGAGAATCCAGTAGCAAGAAGGGGAGAGTGTTCAGGGCATGGTGGCGTTTATCTGATTCTGCTTAATTAAATCCCCCTCAGAGAGTAATTGGTGCGAGGCTTCGTTCTCACCCGTCGTGTGGAAGTACAAAGTCACCCCAACTCTTTGCCTTCTGTCTCGAAAAGCCGCCTGTTTTCGTTTGTGTTGCTTGTTTCTTTGTCTTTCTAAACAGATTCAGTGTTGTTTTTCCCCAGCAGTCTGTTGACGTTGTGCTTGGTTGCCTCTCTGATATTCTCCTGAGGGAGAGGAGAGGTACTTATTCACTGACATGTCTTGGTGTCTCCTCTGACCTTGTCTCCTCCTCTCCTGTTCCTCCTCCTCTCCTGTTCCCTTCTTGTCTTTTCTCCTCGCCCCTTTCTTCCCATCGCCTCTCCTCCCCTTTCCTCCCACCTCTCCTCGCCTCTCCTCTCCCCTCTCCTCTCCCCTCTCCGCTCTCCCCTCTCCGCTCTCCCCTCTCCCCTCTCCCATCTCCTCCCCTCTCTTCCCCTCTCTTCTCCCCTCCCCTCTCCCCTCCCCTCCCCTCCCCTCCCCTCTCCTCTCCTCTCCTCTCCTCTCCTCTCTTGTTCAAGTGCTTGTAGCCGCGTTGACACTCACCAGGAAGTTAGCTGTCACAGTTGTCATAACAGTGGAACATTGGTGTCCATGGATACAGATATGACCATCTGGATGTCAGACACACTATAATCTAGTAATTGATTCCCCCACGTACACACACACACACACACACATACACACAGCCTGTAACCCTGACATGCACTGGAGAGGAGACAGAAGGGTAGACTGCTGTAGGTTAGTAATGTTCAACTGTTAACAGTAAAACCGTGTGTGTTTGTGTATTTGACTCCCAGGCCTCCCATTGTAGTAACCTTTATTGTGGATCTGACAGCTCGTATTCACCTCACATTCTCTCTCTCTTTCTCTCTCTGATTCTTGCTCTCTTTCTCTCTCTCTCTGCTCTCTGGCTCATGCTTTGTGTGTGTGTGTGTGTGTGTGTGTGTTGCAGAGCCCAGCTACATCACCATGGCTCCCCCTGGCTGCCAGCTGGAGAACTGCAGTCTGGCAGAGAGAGACTGTCTTTACGGCTTCAAGCTGGACATCACCGGCTGCCGGACCTGCCAGTGTCGCACACGTATGTTCTGTATACACACATACCCACAAAACACACACATAACACATGCTGCAGATGTTGGATTTGAAGTTTGATTATAAGCAGTCATTGTCATTGAGTTTGTGTTTGTGTGTGTTTGCGTGCGTGTGTGTGTGTGTGGTGCAGGAGAGGAGCTGTGCAGTGGCCTGATCTCAGGCTGCAGTCTGAAGTGTCCCTACGGTCTTCAGACCGACGCCCACGGCTGTGACGTCTGCCAGTGTCGGCCACGCCCCAAACGCTGCAAGGCCCTGGTCTGTGACAAGGCCTGCCCCTTTGGATACATGTGAGGCACACACTCACACACACACACACACACACACACACACACGCACACACATGTAAACATACACACGCACACATCCTTAAACGCACAGACAGACACATAAACACACAGAGACACCCATCAGCTCCGTTAGCTGTGAGCAGTGACCCTTCCCTTGCAGGCTTAACACTTGTGTTCCCAATCACAGCGTGTCACCTTCCCACCCTCGCGTTCACGTGAACTGGAACGAGAGAGGGCACGGAGAGGCGTCAGGGTTCGCATCACAGATTCTAATTTTAGATATCTATTTCTACCTGCCTAATACGCGGCCTTGCTCAGCTCGACTCAACCTGCTCCAGGCTGAATTATTCATTGTCTCTCCGTGTGAACAGACTCTATTGATATTCCCCTCTGCTAGAGGCTCCCTGATTGGTCCTTATCAGTAGGCACTATGATTGGTCCTTATCAGTAGGCACTATGATTGGTCCTTATCAGTAGGCACTATGATAGGTCCTTATCAGCCCCCCAAATATGGACGACACCTGGCGGCTATTATTCACCTGATAAGAGCAGGCGGGGAAGGGGCGTGTGGGGGGGAGGGATGGTGGGGGGAGTGTGGGGGGGGGGGGGGGGTGGGAGGAGGAGGCTGGTGGGAGGAGGGGAGGTAGAGGAAGGGGGGATGGAGGTGAAGGAGGATAAGGAAGGGAAGAAAGGAAGGGTTGTGGTGTGAGAACTGAGGGAGGAAATGACATGTGCAGTTTGATGGTGACCATGGGACAGGTGTGCAGCCTATGATTGGTCTTCCTGGGTCAGAGTAGAGCTTGTGATTGGTCCCTCGAGGTCACTCACGTTTAAAATGCCATCTGTGCTCCTAGAGTGGAGGGATCCAATCTCTCTTCTCCGTCACTAACCATCCCTCACTCTCTCCCTCCGTCCCCTCCGCCCTCCTCCCCTCCCCCCTCAGTAAGAACAAGCACAGTTGTGACACTTGCCGCTGTAAGAAGTGTCCAGAGCTACCATGTGATCTGTCCTGTCCAATGGGATTCCAGCAGGATGATCTTGGCTGCCTCAAGTGCCAGTGTATAGGTAACCACCTTCCAGTTCCTCTATTCAACTTGCTGCTGCGTGGTATACATTTCTCTTTGTCTGTGTGTGTGTGTGTGTGTGTCTGTGTGTGTGTGTGTGTCTGTGTGTCTGTGTGTGTGTGTGGCTGGCTGGAGCATGTGACCCTCTTGGTCTCTCTCACAGTGATGACTCACCATATCCTGTGTGTGTGTGTGTGTGCGTGCGTGTGTGTGTATGTGTGTGTAAATAAAGCAACAGATGTGAAATATTCATGACTGTAACACAGAGCCTTCTCCTCATAATGAGAAAACTTTTTAATCTGTCAGTCCTGGTGTTTTGGGATTGGATAGCTTCCTTTGACTATCACACACACACACACATGCATGCACACATATACTCACACCTGCACACACACATATATTCTCACACCTGCACACAGCAGAGGTATCAATAATAGACGAGCCTCACCCACACACACATATACACACTCCTATGTCTCCCCGATGGCGGGCTAGATTTAATCAAGGAGTTTTTTCTCTGGCTGTTATTGATCTGGTCTGGCTGCATTTGCCAGACAGAGGGAGAGAGCAAGAGAAAGAATGAAGGAGGTAGAGAAACTAAGAGAGGAGGAGGGAGAAAGAATTATAGAGAAGGAGGGAGAGAGACTAAGAGAGAAGGAGGGAGAGCGATAAAGAGAGAGAGAGAGAGAGAGAGAGAGAGAGTGTGAGAGCAGGCTACAAGCCCTCAGCTAAGGGAGTACACACTATCATTGCAGTCAATATAGACACTGGTGTATATTACTTAATCTAATATGTATGTCATGGCCCTCATCCTTTATCTGTCTCCCCCCCTCCTCCCCTCTCCTCTCCCCCTCCCCCTCCTGCCCCCCCCCCTCCTCCCTCCTCACCTCCCCTCTCCCCCTCCACCCCTCTCCTGTCCCCCTCCTCCTCCCTCCTCTCCCTCTCTTCCCCCTCCTCCTCCTCCCTCCTCCTCCCCTCTCCTCCCCCTCCCTCCTCCCCCCTCCTCCCTCTCCCCCTCCTCCTCCCCCCTCCTCCCCCCTCCTCCCCCCTCCTCCCCGCTCCCCCTCCCCCTCCTCCTCCACAGACCAGACATCTTCATCTGTTGCTCCGTCTGTAAAGAAGGGGGCTTGTTTGTCCATGGACGGCCGTCGGCATGACAATGGCGAGAGCTGGCCACGACGGTTGCCGGGACTGCTTCTGCCACAGCGGCAGGGAGATGTGCGCTCTGATCTCCTGCCCCGTGCCCGCCTGCGACAGCCCCGCCATCCGCCCCGGGCATTGCTGCCCCACCTGCCCAGGTGATACAAAACAAACATCCCCTTCACACTAACGTACGATACCATGTCCACTGCCTGTGACACAAAATAAAATCACTCCTAATCCCAATATAATGCCAAACCTACATCCCTCACTCTGCCCATATCCATCTCCCCTCCCCCTCCCTCTCCTTCTATACCCGCCCCCCCCTCTCCCCCCAGATGAGTCCAGCGTGCCCCCCCCTGCTCTGGGGGAGTCATCGGTGTGTCTGGCCCCGGGAGGGGAGTTCTTCACCGAGGGGGAGACGTGGAACATCGATGCCTGCACCCAGTGCACCTGCCACAGTGGGCGTGTCCTCTGTGAGACTGAAGTCTGCCCGCCCCTGCTCTGCCAGAGCCCAATCAGAACGCAGGACTCCTGCTGCCCACACTGTCCAGGTATAACCTCATTGCACGTCCTACTGAGGGGTGAGGCAGGGTGATGTTGTCACAGCTCTGGGTGGGACAGTCCTACAGGGTGATGATTTCTCAGCTCTGGGTGGGATAGTCCTACAGGAGGATGATGTCACAGCTCTGGGTGGGACAGTCCTACAGGAGGATGATGTCACAGCTCTGGGTGGGACAGTCCTACAGGAGGATGATGTCACAGCTCTGTGTGGGATAGTCCTACAGGAGGATGATGTCACAGCTCTGGGTGGGACAGACCTACAGGAGGATGATGTCACAGCTCTGGGTGGGACAAACCTACAGGAGGATGATGTTCATTATGTATAAGAGAGAGCTGATGCACAGCATGAATACTGCATGGGAAGCAGAGTCAGGACTATCCAGACGTGAAACACAGACACACACACACACACACACACACAGCAAGATGTTGTTTGTGTGCATGCACATCTGTGTAGGTTAAGATCAGATAGCCCTAACTATGTGTGTGTGTGTGTCCAGACGAGCCGTCCACCCCCCCGACCCCGGGTAACGGGAGTGTGAGCAGCTACTGCCGCAGTGAGGAGGGAGACATCTTCCTGGCCGCAGAGTCCTGGAAGCCCAACACCTGCTCCAGCTGTGTGTGTGTGGACGGCAGCATCAGCTGCTTCTCTGAGTCCTGCCCGCCTGTGGGCTGTGCCCGCCCAGTCCTCAGGAAGGGACAGTGCTGCCCGTACTGCCTAGGTAGGACACACACACACACACTCAGACAGTCTATACAGACTCAGTATGACAAGCATGCACTGTTTGTGCCTTGAAGTGAAGAACACCCACACAAACACACACACACACACAAACACACATTCTGTGTACATGTGCTCAATCCCAGTGATGACATCAGTCATGCAGAGGGGAGAGCAGCAAGCAGGGACAGGAAGCAGGAGGTTGCTGTGAAAAGTTAATGTGCAGAAGCTTCCAGGGGACCTAATTTCTCTGTATGAGAGAGGGACAGAGAGAGAGAGAGAGAGAGAGAGAGAGAGAGAGAGAGAGAGAGAGAGAGAGAGAGAGAGAGAGAGAGATGGAGAGAGAGAGAGAGAGAGAGAGAGAGAGAGAGAGAGAGAGAGAGAGAGGAGAAGAGAAGAGAAAGGAAGAGAGGCAGAGGAGGGTGGAGATCGAGGGAACTAGAAGGTTAAATAGATCCAGCTGTTTAGGGAGTGTTTGCAGATTCATACATGGAACGGATTCAGCAACAGTGTTGCAGCGTTGTGAGTAGAGCTGTTCCGTTTCTCTGGATTGGTTGAGAGAAGGTGAGGGGCATGGCCCTCTGCCTATCATGACCACAGCACGATAAGGTGCGTACACGCGTTACACTGTAGAGATCATGATCACTGAGGTGGGATTGTAAACATTTACATTTAGTCATTTAGCAGACGCTCTTATCCAGAGCGACTTACAGTAAGTACAGGGACATTCTCCCCGAGGCAAGTAGGGTGAAGTGCCTTGCCCAAGGACACAACGTCATGTGCACCGGCCGGGAATCGAACTGGCAACCTTCAGATTACTAGCCTGATGCTCTACCCGCTCAGCCACCTGACACCCGTCTGACTCTGTATGTGTGTGCGTGTGCCCGGATTGGTTTCCAGCCAGCCCTGTGATTCGCCGCAGTGATCGTTAACACTCTCAGCACGTCAGGTGTTAACCTGGCACGGTGTGTGTGTGTGTGTGTCGGCGGTGGCGTGTGTTAACGGCGTGTGTATGTGTTAACGGCGTCCACGGTGTGTGTGTGTGTCGGCGGTGGCGTGTGTTAACGGCGTGTGTGTGTGTTAACGGCGTCCACGGTGTGTGTTTTCCAGACGCCACGCCGCGGGCCGTGTGCCACTTCAACGGGCAGACGTACTCTGACGAGGAGCGCTGGGACATCGACAGCTGCACACACTGCTACTGCCTGCAGGGCCAGACGCTGTGCTCCACCGTCAGCTGCCCCCCCCTGCCCTGCCACCAGCCCATCATGGTGGAGGGCAGCTGCTGCCCCATGTGCTCCGGTGGGTGTGGGGGGGACCATCCTGACACATGGACTGTGGGGCTTCGTTTTACTAGCCCTGTGGGGACCTGAAACCCCCACTAGGATTAAGAACAAATGTACCTTGTTTATTGTAACTTTAGTTTCTATGTTTGTTAGTTTTTTTTCTGTGGGGGTTTGGATTGGAATAAGTGTCAAGGCTAGAATTACATGAAGGGTTAGGGTTAGGGGTTAGGGAGACCTGGATTTTTTATGGAACTGAATTCCGAGTCCCTACAAGGATAGATGTTCACTACATGTGTGTGTGTATGTGTGTTGTAGAGATGTACGCCCCCACCAACGTCCCCATCGAGAAGACGGATCAGCGAGACAGGAAGCAGTCGCCTCCCGCCTGGCCCACGCACGGACAGAATGACATCATGCCCCAGTTCAGAGGTAAGAGGTCGTAGGTCACGGGGCTTGTGTACATGCTTGCCACCAGTTGACAACAACAGACAAATGGGTGGGGGTTTTTTATGCTCTCTGTAAAACACAGACCCTGTGCATCTCTGCGTGTGTGTGTGTGTTGGTTTCAGGTGATTTCGGCAGCCTCCAGATGCCCTTCCTGGATGGCAAGAGCCCTGTGCCCAGGGAAGAGGGCACCTTGCAGGGCGTGGCGTGGGTGGCCCTGCCCCTGGTGCTGATGCTGGGCCTCGTCTCTGCCCTGCTGTACGCCAACCAGAGGAAGCACTGGATTCCCCTGCTCTGCTACCGCACCCCAACCAAGGTAGGGTGGGGATGCAGATACCAGAGCATGCTCTAGACCTCCTAGTAGTGCTATAATGTGGCACATATTTACATTTAGATGTAGTCATTTAGCAGACGCTCTTATCCAGAGTGACTTACAGTAAGTACAGGGACATTCCCCCCGAGGCAAGTAGGGTGAAGTGACTCGCCCAAGGACACAACGTCATTTTACACGACCGGGAATTGAACCGGCAACCTTCTGATTAATAGCCCGATTCCCTAACCACTCAGCCATCTGAACCCATTTACTGTTTTGCTTTATTTTATGTGACTCAAACCTGAACGTGTGTGTGTGTGTGTTTTCAGCCCACCTGTCTGAACAACCAGCTGGTGTATGTGGACTGTGAGAAGGGCACCAAGGTGCAGGTGGAGAGCTCCCAGCGGATGCTGCGCATCGCAGACCCAGACTCCCGCTACAGCGGATACTACAGTATGCAGAAACAGAACAACCTCAACCTGCAGCAAGACAACTTCTACCAGACACCCTGACAGACTGGCGAGCACACACACACACACCACGGTTAGACACACATATATACACACTCTTACACCCTGACATGTGTTTGACAGACACACACACAACTGAACAGACAGACACACACACGACTCAACATGCATATGCTGACTGACTGACAGACAGACAGACAGACAGACAGACAGACAGACAGACAGACAGACAGGCAGACAGACAGACAGACTGACAGACAGACAGACAGACAGACAGACAGACAGACAGACAGACAGACAGACAGACAGACAGGCAGGCAGGCAGGCAGGCAGGCAGGCAGGCAGGCAGGCAGATACGACAGATTGACAGACAGACTGAGCAGACAGACAGTTTAAGATACCCCTGACAGCATACAACAGTTGCATCGCTATGTAAAACAGATCAACACCACAACAACAGAAGCAAGGTCACCATGGGAACAGGACACCAAGCAAGGTCACTACAGACATCCATAATCAATGTCACCATGACAACAAGAAGGTCAACAGAAAGACAAAAAACCACAACTAATTAGAACATAAACAGATTAACGACAATCCCCTGAAGATGGAATCAAACCAAACACAGGACAATGATGACGATAATGATGATAATGATAATGATGATTTAAAACAAACTTAGCTAGCAAAATGGGAGGAACTGAATCTAGACTTTTCCTAGATGATTCTTTCTTTATTGCGAGTGTGTGTTATCAGTTTGGTGTGTATGGATCGGCGTTTGTGTGTGCGTGTGTGTGTGTTTAGCATTAGATGTACATCTTTGGGATCTGGGTCTCTATGGTATTTTCCTGCATTCCTGCTTCGAGGAAGAACAAAGCTAAGCTTCTCTCCCTGCCTCGTTGACCTTTAACCCCTCAACTGTACCAAAGCTCCTGTCACAAACACACACACACACCTGGACCCTACACACACCTGGACCCTACACACACTTGGACGGCGCACACATCTGATGTGTGTGTGTGTGTGACTTTGACGCATGTGTTGGAGGGCAGGAGGATTGAGGCCGTGCTGTGCCGAGGACGCACCTAAAGCACAACAAGACTGAGGACAGAGGGCAGGAGGAGAGAGGGAGACAGCGGCTGTTGTTTTTTCTTGGTTATGTAGCGCCCCCTTCTGGTGGAGGGGGAGAGGAGGGAGCAGGGTCACTGTTTCACCCAGTGGTTCATCCCTCTATTCCTCACTCCTCTATTTTCTGCCCATGTGTATAGCTATTACTGGCTCCTGCACCTATCCCAGGTGTGAAGTCTGTGTCGGTGTAAAGGGCAGGGGTCAGGGGTCAGTGCTGGTAGACAGAGATATTTGGGTCAGTGTGCTTGTAAAAAGTTCCCTTATCTCTTCAACCCAGATACCCCTCCACCTGTCTCCGGATGATGACACGGCCTTCTCCTATTGGAGGCTCTTTAATCACATGATCTCCTCACCCCCCTCCAAATCAGCAGATAGAAGTTGATTGGTTGGGAGCTAGGAACACATTGTGTATATATTAATGCTACGACAAAAAAGAAAGGAGTTTGGGGTTGTGTGTGACTAGATGGAGGTGTGTCTGTCTGGATGTTTGTATATGTGTCTGCATGCATGTATGTACATGTGTCAGCACACATGCATGCACACATGGGGTTTTTTCTCTTGTAAATTTCTCTTGTTGGTTTTCTTATTGAATGTATTTATGATGGAGAAGACAGGACCTGCTAGATGGGAGCAGAACAGGATGAGAACAAGCGCCCGGGCGGTCGCGCTTGTTTGATGGAAGTCAGTGGAGGTGTGGAATGAAAGAACAGATCTGAACAGCTCACTCTTTTACTCAATCTGCCCTTCCATTTTACCATGTGTCGGTCCTGAGTTTTCGTTTGGACTTCAAACATCTCTTCCTTCCTCTTTCTCAGTCTCCACAACATTCTCTCTCCCTTCCTCTCTCTCTCCCTTCCTCTCTCTCTCCCTCCCTCTCTTTCCCTCCCTCTCTCTCTCTCTCTCTCTCTCGCTCTTCTTTTCACATTCTATCCCCAAAACTCCATTGTCAACATTCTCAGTCCCTCACCCTCTTTCTCTCTCTATTCCTCTCTCACCCAAAAAAGCATACTTCCCCTCTATTTTATCTCTCTCCCCAGCACCTTGTCTCGTCACCTCCTGAACTACTGTACAGATAGACACAGAAACTGGGGAGGGGGTGTCCAGGGTGGGTAACTTTCTCTGTCTAATCTAAAGACTTGATGTTGAATCTTTTTCCATCAATCCAAGTATTGTTGTAAATACTTGAGTGTTGCCAAAACAAACAAACAAAAAAACTAAATAAAAAAAAACTACAAAAAAAAGTTAGTTGGAAAAGAAAAAAAAATTCTGAACTTAATTTATTGTGTTGATGACCGAAATAATTTATTGATGATCAGATAATTGAACGCGGAGGTATGGGGGAGTGAAGGACGACTCGGCCAAGGATGAAAGGAGGAAGGAGGACTTCCTCCTCATCCTCTGCCAGATAGATGTGGTCGACCAATCACCAAGCCCCTTCACCAGACAGACCTCCTCTGCTCCAATAAGAGCAACCAGTTGAGAGACCAAGGGTCATGTGATCTCTCTTTCTCTTTCTCTCTTTCTTCCTTCAGCACCTTGTCTCTTTCTTCACACAACACCTATCTGTACATTACTGTTGTTCAGTGCTTATGTAAAAAGATAAAATATGTTCTTGATGATAATGATATTGCAAAACAAGATTTATAAAGAGGATAAATGAAGATTGGACTCTGAATTTCCCGTAGCACAGAAGATTTTTTTGCAAGTTCTTGTATTATTTTATTTTTTTCTTTGCAGCACAATAAATGATTTGAAAACTGCTGTCCCTTGCTGTTCTGTCATCTAGGGCATATCAAGGAGTTCATGTGTCTTGGATAGGTGAAGGACTGTGCTTTTCTTCACAGTTGACACCAAGGAAGGGCAGGAAGGAATGTTCCTTCATAACTCTAGCCCTTTGGTCACTTCACATATGACCAGAGGGTGGCGATAGAGATCTACCAGTCTGTTTATGGGACTGTTAAGGCAACACACATGGGTTTAAAGACTTACATAATGTTGACTTCTTTAGAACACAGTAATATTTCAATATTTTTATAATCCCGTTACACAAACCTACCAGCTACAATTCCCCCAGAAAATGTATCCAATATAGCTTCCGCCGAGTGATTAACTGTCCGTGCATGTGTCTCGGTGTGTGTGTGTGAGAGAGAGAGAGAGAGAGAGAGAGAGAGAGAGAGAGAGAGAGAGAGAGAGAGAGAGAGAGAGAGAGAGAGAGAGAATGAGGTGAGAGGGGAGTGTCTACCTTTCATTTCCATAATTGAGCAGCAATGCTGAGTCCATCTGATAATCCTCTTACTGCCTGCTTTGTTGCTGTCTGCCTGCCCACGTTTTACAAGCTGCCTCTCACGGCCCTCTCTTTGACTGCCTGCTTCTGTTCTCTTGCTGCCTGTATTAGTGGCAGCCTGTCTCCACCGGCCTCATATCATCTGACTCTTTTCTCTTGCTCTTTATGCCCACCTGCACAGCTCATTTCAACGTTTTCATTTAACACCAAGAGTCTGCTTTTTACATGTCGAGTGTTTATTTAGGTCCTGGTCTTAAGGGAACACTTTTGTATTTTATTTTTTTTCTGCTTGTCTTTTTTCTTCTTTCTTTTCTCCTTCCTTTGTTTGTTTTCCACTGCCTGCTTTCAAACTGCCTCTTACGGGCTGCTTCTCATTACTTACTTGCCTTCTCTGTTATAGCTGCCAAGCAGGTGAAAGGGACTGTCCACACATTTTCATCTGGGCAACATTCACACACACACACAGCGTATTACAATGTATTTCCTGCTGAGCTCTCAGCTGATGGTCTAGTCTGGTGCCTCTCGCTCCAAATCCTCGTCAGCTGACCCTGCATGCTGGGACTCATGCACGCATTGACTCACACGCACACACAATATCTCATACTTACTTTCACACAGACTGTGCCTCTCTGTGTGTCACACATGTATAGAGAATGTCAGCAATTCATGATGTCCAACTGCAGGTCAGTGGACACTGACTCACTCTCGCACACACAGACATACACACAGAGAAATACACACACACAGACATACACACAGAGAAATACACACTGACAGAAACACACACCCATGCAGAAGAGGGGGCGGGGAACAGCCGACTGAAGGAGCAGGGGTCTGTCCTCCCTCCTTTAGAGAACCAGGAGCTGTGGCTGCTGTTGTCCTGTCCTCCCTCCTCTACAGAACCAGGAGCTGTGGCTGCTGTTGTCCTGTCCTCCCTCCTCTACAGAACCAGGAGCTGTGGCTGCTGTTGTCCTGTCCTCCCTCCTCTACAGAACCAGGAGCTGTGGCTGCTGTTGTCCTGTCCTCCCTCCTCTACAGAACCAGGAGCTGTGGCTGCTGTTGTCCTGTGCTCCCCTATAGAACCAGGAGCTGTGTCTGCTGGACGGATGGCGTCACTGCACCGCACGGCTCAGTGTGTCAGGCTGGAGGGTGTGGGGCTGTCCTGTATAGCGGGGGGCTAGGTTGGAGAGGGGCTTGGGTGTGTAGGATGTGGGGCTATGGGGTATGAAGTGAGGTTGGGTTGTCTTGGGGCATGGCGGACACTTCACAGAGACCTCCGGAATGTGAAATCCTCATTATCAACACCACTGCACGCTAAGAACATGTGACCACCATGACTACTATAAGATAGCGCAGCATAAACAAGTATGGCTAACTGCATGTAGTTCCTAGAAGGACTCTGAAGCATGTGCGTGTGTGTGAGAGAGAGAGAGAGAGAGAGAGAGAGAGAGAGAGAGAGAGAGAGAGAGAGAGAGAGAGAGAGAGAGAGAGAGAGAGAATATGTCCATAATCCACAGAAGAAGACATACCTAACTTGAGTAGACAAAGTTAGTGCTCCACCCAGCTCCACTGCCCCACCCGGCTATGCTGCCCCGGCAGATGTACCAATCTACCCCTCCACCTGAGGGGATCTGACCTGAGATGAGGTCCTTTTCCCTGACCAATCAGGCGCTTTATCACCTGAGAGCAGCATGTGACCAGCGTAACACCCTGGGGGTGGGGTTATGAAAGACGGAGAGAGGGAAGGAGCTAGAAAGATGTAAAC
Organism: Hypomesus transpacificus; assembly: GCF_021917145.1. NCBI lineage: Eukaryota > Metazoa > Chordata > Actinopteri > Osmeriformes > Osmeridae > Hypomesus > Hypomesus transpacificus. The sequence continues at coordinate 4,029,643 of NC_061062.1, forward strand.
ATAACACTTCCTCCTTTGTGTGAGAGTCCCTCCCTCTGGCAGAACCACTCTCATCCTCCTCTCCTCCTTCACGTTCTGTTACTGTTGTCTTCTACAAGCAGATCTACACAGAAGAAAGAGACTCTAAAGAAAAGCATAAAAGAGTTTGAGACTACCCCTGTCTGGGGTAGTGTGTATTCGTGTGTGTGTGTGTGTGTGTGTGTTCGTGTGTTTGTGTGTGTGTCTGAGTGTGTGTGGTGGAGAAGGGGATGGGTGTTTATCAGTGTTGTGTTTTAAGTGTTCATCATTTTCCAGGCCTCGACACAGAGAGACCTGTTTGAAGATGACCTCTCTGAGGCAGCAGCTAACACGTGATGAAGCCCTATCTGGAACGGCCTTAGTCACCACTCTAAGGTCATCCTTGGTCATGGTCATGGCCATGGTAGGTACTGTGTCTGAGTTCCCACATTGACCGCCTGTGTACTGATTCTCCACAGGGGTAGGAGGCAGAGAGAGAGAGAGAGAGAGAGAGAGAGAGAGAGAGAGAGAGAGAGAGAGAGAGAGAGAGAGAGAGAGAGAGAGAGAGAGAGAGAGAGAGAGAGAGAGAGAGAGATCTTAAAAGATGGACTGGGCTGCTCTGCTGCTCCATTACAGCTTTGGAGAGGGAGAAGGGAGAGAGGGGTATCTGTAGAGATATAACACTATAGAAAATATCACTACAAAGCCGAGAGGCCGTTGTCACGTGTCCTGGCATCACTCCCGCGGAGAAGTTACTGTTGGGCGCGAGGCTGCGATGGTATAAGAGAGCGAGCCAGCGAGCGAGCGGGATGATGAGCTAATATTCTTTACTGAAACCGCTTCAGTCCGGGAGGTTTGGGGGTCTAGATACGAGAACTGGACCGGAACGACACGGAACGGTGATGACATTTCCTCCGTGAACAGTGAAATGAATCTGCGCGGAAAGTGGGTGCAATCGAGGACACTTTAGTAGCCCAATACTGCTGTTTTTAGGATGAAAAGGTGGTTTGATAGGTTATAAAACATTGTTGGAATATGCTATTAAACACAGTGCTTCAGTCTTTGCTGAACAGAACGGAGAAATATTATAATTTCATCTGATGAAAAAACGTTCAATCCTTCTCTTTCCACGGGATACAATTCTCACGAAGCGTTTTAATAATCCAGCATCATAGGAGCGTTTCCCCGGTGGTTACCGAGACTGAGCTCACACGTTCACATGGGCGAGCAGCTCGCTCCGCTGCCTCTGTCTGTATTTGCGACTCGGCCATTTGAGATGATATCGGCATCGGCACCTCGATCTCTCACGGTGTGAAACTCGGGAGATTCCTGCGGTCCGCACCATCTGCACCGCCAAGGGGGGCGGCAGCTTTAACGCGGAGGGGAGGTTGGTCCACCGCCACCGCAAGCGCACACAAGCATGGAGCCGGACCGGAGCTGCACCGTGTCAAAAAAGACCATCATTACCAAAATATTTAAAGTTCGCAAGAGGAGGCAAATGCTTTTTATCCAAGTGTGTTTCATCAGCAGTGTACTGTGCCTGACGTGGTGCATGTCCGCTCTACTCAGCCTAACAGGTGAGATACAGACCGCGAGAGACGGGGCCGGTTGGTGCAGCAGTAGCCCAGTGCCTATTTCATAACGGGACTAGAATTAGATAAGAATGCCATGGCGTGCCCGTGTATAGGCTGTTGTCATGAGCAATGGAAAATATAAGACGGATTTTACACTGCTCCTGAATCGGATGAAGGTGCCTATTTGTGTGTATGCGTGTGCGCGCGCTTTTGTGTTCTTCATTGTGCGTGTTATTTGGATCATTCGCTGTGTCCCATTTAGAGAAGATTCTTACATTCTCAACTAGACAACGGAATGTAGGCTGTAGAGTGCGCGGGACAGGATTAAGCTACCGGGCAAGGCTAGGTCATCCGCTCCCTCACATACCGTGTCTGAGTGGGTGTATCCTCACCGACCGATTCACACGGGCTACCTATGGGCTGGCCCGTCTCACGTGTATAGGTAGTCGCAGGGAGTGTGTGCTCGCGTGTTTGCATATTAATGTGTGTGTGTGTGTGTCTGTGTGTGTGCGTGTGTAGTTCCTCGCTCTGGCAGGACACAGTGCTAATTGATAGATTTAGTATCCTTCATTACCGCCGAATAAAAGCTTTATTGCGTCGTTATACTTATACTGCACCTGACGAGTAATGACAGATGGGTATCATTTGGAGGGAAGGAGGGAGGAAAGAAAGAATATATTTAAACATTATTCCATTGGCTGTCTCTCTCTTTACTAGTGAGATTAGGTGTTGACACTGAATATCTCCTCTCTCACCCCCCCCCCCCCCCCCACCCCGCTGTCCCTCAGGTCTGGTTCTCTGGCCTCCCTTTACCTCCCTCCTTAACAATCCTCCCTCCCTTCCCCATCCCACCTCCCTACCCACACTCCTCACCTGCTCCCTCTCCTCACCCACCTCTCTCCCTACACTGCTCCCCCATTCCCTGTCCTTACCCCACCCCCCATACCCCTCCTCACTCACCTTCACCCCTGTGTTTCCCTGTCTCCCACCTCCCTTCAGATTAATAGGGGAATGTGAGGTTTAATAACCTCATTACGACTAGAGCCCAGTCATATGTCTGAAATATGCTAATCCATCGCCTTTCTCACTCTCTCCCTCTCTCTCCCTTTCTCGCTCTCACTCTCTCTCGCTCTCTCACTCTCTCTCCTTCTCTCTCTTTCTTTAATTTTTTCCCTCTCTTTCTGACATACACACACACAAACACACACATACACACATACTTGGGGAGGAACAAATACACTATGCTTCTTGCCTTGACTCTGAGAGTGTGTGTGTGTGTGTGTGTGTGTGTTGCAGGTCATGGGTTGGTCCTTGACACTAGCAGGAGCCTGGTGGGGACTCCTGATCTGTTGGGGCGAAGACTGATGGCGGTGGACGATGACAACGACACACTGGCCAAGAACTGTACTGAACCAGGTAGAACACACACACACACACACCTGCATACACACACACATCTATACACACACACCCTCACACACCAGCACACACACGCACATTTACTCACATAAATACACATACGAACACACAGACACACACACCTTTACACAGACAAGCACACTTACACATACACATATATGGATACTCACACATTTACCCATATAATTGCCCATACTGTATTTACAGTGACTGCATGAATGTCCCTCTTGCCTCTCATATGTTGCATGTGTGCCCAGTCCTGCATAATAGATGATGCTCAGAGTGGTTCGCTCCCTGTCGTGGATGAGAGCAACCGACAGCCCCTGACCAGCAGCAGACTATAGATAGTAACACAGCATCAGGACCACACGCTGCAGAAACACACCCAGGATGAGGAGGGGAGGCTATATTTAGAAGCACAGCACACAGTGGCTGGCAAGCTGGGTGGAGAGTGGTCTATGAATACATCTGGTCTATGAATAAATACTAAGATGTGTAATTGTAGTTTGTTGTGATCTCATAGTTCTGTGGTTTTTCTATACTCTGGGTGCGCTTTAAAGCTGGGTCAGGTGAAGTTTGAGCTGTCAACCTTCAGCAAGAGAAGTTAGACTTCTACAGTTAGACCAAAGAATGCCCTCCTGACCTGGTGGGGGTTTGGGTTCTATAGACAAAGGTTGGTGGTGAGGGTGTGTAGGGGAGTAGCTGTACTGGGTTGTATGTTTGCAGCCTGGCTTGAATTTCTCTTGAATGCGTGTTTGAGTGTATGGCCTGCCCTGTGTTCCTGGTGTGTGTATGGTGGTATGTGTGTGTGTGTGTGTGCGCTGCCTGGCCTGTGTTCCATGATATGTGTGTGCTGCATGGCCTGTGTTTATGGTGTGGGTCTGAGGGTTCTGCCCCTCTGTAATTATCACTAGAGCGACACTTCTAGTGGAGGACTGAGAGGAACACTGTCTGGACATGGACAGATAGACAGACAGACAGACAGATGGGCAGACAGACAGACAGACAGGTAGATGGGCAAGGAGACAGACAGACAGACAGAGACAGACAGACAGACAGACAGATAGACAGACGGGTAGAGAGACAGTGAAAAATAGACAGGTATGCAAGTAGATGGTCATACATGGAGATGAACAAACAGACATTTTGAAGAGATAGGTTGACAGGGTGCACAGACAGTTAGATGGTCAGACAGACATGGCAGTAGAAAGGGAGGACAAGAGGGCAACAGAGAGAGTCTCCATGGTCTTAAGGGGTCAGGGTTCAGATGAAGGGTTTAAATTTAGGATGATCTGAGAAACGACATCTGCTGTTTAACAAAAGACAATAAACAAACACACATCCAAACATGGCAACAGTAGTCAGTCATCTGTCTGTTCATGCAGTTGATTTGCATGGACAGTCCTACACTCCATACCTGTGTGTGTGTGTGTGTGTGTGCGTGTTATCGGCTCCATCTCATGAGCCTCTCTACCACCCTATTTGTGTTGAGGATGTTGTAGTTAAACTAGAGGTAAATGAGCTGGACTAAGATCTATGTGTCAAACCATTCCTTGTATCCACACACGACTCACACACTACTCACAAACAGACTCACAGACGACTCACACACGACTCACACACTACTCACAAACAGACTCAACGACGACTCACACAAGACTCACACACGACTCACAAACAGACTCACAGACGACTCACACACGACTCACAAACAGACTCAACGACATGCAAACATCCGGCAAACACTCTACTGGTGGGCAGGGACAGCTGGTGGGACTGTAGAGACACAGCTTGGGTGGAGTGTGTGTGTGCGTGGGAGTGTGTGTCTGTGCGTGTGTGTGTTTGGCTGCCCGTACTATTCCAGAGAGATTCCCTTAACAGGAGATGACCTTCTCACGTCCTCTGATTTGAGGGGAGGGAGGGGGAGTGAAGGGAAGAGAAAGAGGAGGATGAGAAAGGAAAGAAGGAGAGAGAGGAGAAAAAAAGGGAAAGAGAGAGGGATGGGCAAATGGATAGTGGAAACCTGATCAAGGCTACATTGTGGTACCATGTGAAATATTCCATGTGATCGACTTTGTGCCTGTAGTGGCGCAAGTGCTGAGAATGATTAGCATGGTGTACGTGTATATATGTGTGTGTATGGATATGTGTAAACGTGTATTTGTGTATGTATGTGTACGTGTGTGTATGTGTATGTATGTATGTGTGTGTTCTCTGCGTGTGTTCTCTGTGTGTGTGTTCTCTGTGTGTGTTCTCTCTGTGTGTGTGTGTTCTCTGTGTGTGAAGCTGTGATTAAAGCCTGAGTATGCCTCCTGTGTGTGCGTCTCAAGGCCATTTCCCGCCTGCTGGGCTGTAGCCCCACACAATCCAGATAGGAGAGAGGGAGAGAAGAGTCTTCTAACAGACTGTCACCGCCCATCCTTCAGTCTTTTTACCCCGTTGCCTCCTGGCAGGCGATACCAAAGCATTCGGTCTCACACACGCAGACTGGACAACAATTTCTTTCCAAAGGCCATCAGGCTTCTGAATGGACATTGATATGGACATTGATACACTATTCACAAGCCCCTTTACATACTGTCAGCAATTTTGCACTATTGCACTAATTGTAGGCCTCTGTCTCTAGGTTAGTATAGGTTTACAAGGTTAGTATAGGTTAATATGTGTATTAGAGGTTTAGTATACTGTACTGTGTATTGTATATTATTTTGAATATTTAGGAGGTTTATTATATTTTTGCTTTTCATAGATGTATATGTCATGCCAGGTTGCTTTGCGTTGTCTTGTCCCAAGAATTTCAGAGCCCAGTCTGACCTTGTGTTGTTCTGCTCATCTGACAATAAAAGACTTGAACTTGAGCTTGAAGAGAGGAGTGGAGAGAGGGATGCAGAGAGAGTGAGTGATGGTTGACCTGGGTTACAGGGTGTGCTAGTTTGGACTGGGTTGCGTGCGTACATGTGTGTGTGTGCGTCAGTAGTCCAAAACGAGTGTGTGTTTTGACTTGCAGCTGTCCATGAATTTCCCGAAGACATGTTCACCAACAGACAACGCACACAAGGAGCCGTGCTGCTACACATTTTTGCGGTAAGAGACACGCGTGGCGTGTGTCAAACGTGCCATATATGCCTCGGTAGACTGTTGCTTTAAAGATGTTATCCATCCTATTTATCCATCTTTCTCTCATCTCTCTCTGTGTCTCCCAGGCTCTCTACATGTTCCTGGCTCTGGCCATTGTGTGTGATGACTACTTTGTTATGTCTCTGGACAAGATCTGTGAGGTAAGACCCCCTCCAGCTCCTCTCCTTCCTCCCACTCCTCCTCACTACTGACTCACCACCCTGTCCTCCAACACCTCATCCTTCTCTTCTTCTCTCTTCGTCTCGGTCCGTCAGAAACTGGATCTGAGTGAGGACGTGGCTGGTGCCACCTTCATGGCCGCTGGAAGCTCCGCCCCCGAGCTGTTTGCTTCTGTCATTGGTGAGTTCGGTCTCTCTGTCTGTCTGTCTGTGTCTCTCTTTCTGCCTTTCTTTCGCTTTCTCTCTGTCTCTCTTTCTTTCTCTTAATTTCTTTATAAACCACGTTGATAATGTGTGTTTGTGTGTGTGTGCGTGCAGGTGTGTTTATCACCCACGGGGATGTGGGAGTGGGGACCATCGTGGGCTCTGCAGTCTTCAACATCCTGTGTATCATCGGAGTGTGTGGTATCTTCGCAGGCCAGGTGGGGGCGCTACATTCTCTGTCCCTTTGCTACACCGTTCTCCTGTCACCCGTCCAACACTTTACTCTCTACAGTACTGTCCTGTTGCTGGCTCTTCTACTAAAGGACGGGTGTTGGTGTGTGTGCTAGGGTGTTTGTGTGTGCGTGTCAGTGTGTGTGTGTGTATGTGTGTTGAAGCTAGAGTAAATGCAGCCTGCGGCCATTAGAGTGACTTTCAGTAGGAGTTTCTTTAGAGAACAGTTAGCTAGTGTCGGCCGACACGACTTCACTTCACACACTTCCATCGCTCACTCCTCACAAGGCAGGCTGGGATGAACAGACTGCAGGAGATCCAGAAGGCATCTTCATCCTTACAAAGTCAGAAAAGAAACAGCTTTGTGTTAGATAAGAGAATTCCAAACCAATAGAATCACTCTTGCAGTCAGGCTGTTTAGAAGTCCTGCTTCCACACTCTCTGGACTGGACTAGTGTGGACTTGACTTGACTAATCAGGACTAGACTAGACTGGATCAGTCAGGACTAGACTAGGCTGGACCGTGTGTGTTGTGTAATGTAGTGTGGTGTGTGTGACTGAGCTGCTGATTGAACTACAGATTTAAGGACTCTGACCTTTCGAAGTAGCACGCTAACATGACCTGGTCCACATGATAGGAGAGAGGATGACCTAGCAAGGATGAGAGAGAGCAGAGGGAGGGAGAGAGAAAGAGAACATGGCTTCTGTTCTCTCTGGTCTGCCACAGACAACCCAGTGTAACATCCTTCAAACACTGTTTACAAGGATGTTATGAAAAATGGCTGTGATTGATGGATCTGATCGATCTGCACTCTCCTCACTACAGGTGGTCTACCTGACCAAGTTTTCCGTGTTCCGGGACTCGCTCTACTACACGCTGTCTGTGGTCGCTCTGATAGCGGTAAGTCCCATCCTCCCTCGTTTTCTCTCTGTTTCTTGTCGGCACAGATGAGTCTAAAACACTCTTCTGTCTCCTCCCCCTCTCCTCAGTTTATCTACGATGGAAAGATAGTGTGGTGAGTACCCTGCATTGTCTGTGTTTATGTGCGTGTGGTTTGTGTGAGGAGTGTGTGTGTGTGTGTGTGAGTGAGTGTAATGTGTGTCTGTCTGTGCAGGTGGGAGAGCCTGATTCTGGTGGTGATGTACTCTGGCTACATCCTAATCATGAAGTGAGTAAAAGACACCAAATAAGACACACGGACACACACTAACAAAGCACACACACTCACACAAACCGACCGCATGGTCTGTTTCCTGCTCCAGGTTCAACTCCCAGTTACAGAGCTACTTCTCAGGAAAGGAAGAGAAATCACTGGCCAATGGGAATACGGCAAGCAGCGAGCTGGAAGATGGTAATGGTTGCTATGACAGCATTTGGGACGACCCTTCCACACCGCTCCTTCCCCCAGGTAAAGCTACTCCGACAGGCTGGACACACCCTTGCCATGCCCCCGCCAAACCCAGGCTGAGTGCTTCTCTACTGGGACTCCAACTCTTCCAGCTCTGCCCCCAACTCCTCTGGAGGCTTCTGCAGCTGGGCTCTGTTTGGCTGCATATGCTCTAATCTGCTCTAGAACCCCAATCTGGAAGCCTTGATCTAGAACCCTGAATCCTGGGTCTTTGATCTCTCTTTTTGGCTCCTCTTCGGTTTCCTCCTCCTTCTCCTTCTCCTTCTGCTCTTCCTCCTCCTTCCTCTTTTTACCCCCCTTCTCCACTCTCCTCCACCTCATCCTACTCCTCCACCTCCTCCTCTTACACCCCTTTTGATTGTTTCCTTAATTTCTTCTCGTGTACAGCTAACCTCTCTATCTCTCAGCTGTAGCACAGCACTTTGATAATCTTCTCTGGGTGCCTGTCTGTGTAGCCTTACTAAACCTGCCCTGACCCCTGACCCCTGGCCCTGCCCTGGCCGATGGCTCTGGGCCTGCTACACCTGCTGGGTAATGTAGTTGTGTGCTGTGTTGTCTGTCAACCTGTTCTCAGTTTGATATCGCTTTCAATCACTCAAATATCAGGTACTGTGTGTGTGTGTGTGTATGTGCGTGTGTGTGTATGTGTGTGTGTGTGTCACTCAAGCGATTGATGAGGCCATCTGTCAGTTTGTACACGGGTCTTGAACTCAGCTGCTGTCACGCTGTGTCTCTCCTGACACACCCTGTCACGTGTGTGCGTCAATGTGTGCACACTTGTGCCTGTCTGTGTGAATGCTCGTGTGTCCCTGTGCGTCTGTGTGTGTGCGTTTGTCTCTCCAGTGAAGCCTGCCAAGTCGTACAGCAGCGGCTCAGTGGTGATGGTGGATGAGATGATCAGCTCCAGCCCACCACACTACCGCTTCCCAGAGGCGGGACTACGCGTGATGATAACCAATCACTTTGGACCTAAGACACGCCTCCGCATGGCCAGCCGATTGATCATCAATGAGGTAGGATCATCCTCATGTCACCTTGTGAACGAGGCTTCACCAATAACGTTTGATTAAGTGTGTGTGTGTGTGTTTGTGATCATATGTATGTGTGTGTGTGTTTGTGGTGTGTTTTCAGCAACAGAGACTGGTGCAGGCATCCAACGGTGACACCACCATGGTGCTGGACGGTAAAACAGAAACGCTGGAGAACGGAGGCGTGGCGGAGGATAAACCTGCCGAGGAGGAGGAGGAGGTGGGACTGGCCTCCCCCTTTACTGTCCCTGGTGAGGAGGGAGGAGGGGAGGGTGGAGGGAGGGAGGGAGAAGATGAGGGGAAGGAGAGGAGGGGACGGGGAGGAGAGAGGGAGGGAGGGAGGAGAGTCGAGAAGGGGAAGGGAGGAAGGAGGGAGGGAGAGTGAAAGTGACTTGAATGGCCAAACTGAGAGTAGCAGAGCAGCAGCACGTCCCCCTCTAACTACAATGCTGCTTGTGTCCCTCTAGAGGGCGCCATGGAGCGTGTGAAGTGGCTGCTGTGCTGGCCCATCCTGCTGCTCCTGTACCTGACCGTGCCAGACTGTGCCAAACCGCGCTGGGAGCGCTGTTTCCTGCTCTCCTTCTTCCTCTCCACTGTCTGGATCGCCATCTTCTCCTACTTCATGGTCTGGATGGTGAGTGGGTGGTGCTGGTGGAGGGAGGAAGGTTTTGTGGGTGGTTTTATCGCTCAGGAATCTCAGTTTCGTCCTGTGTGTGTGTGTGTGTGTGTGCAGGTGACTATCATAGGCTTCACTCTGGGTATTCCTGATGTGATCATGGGCATCACGTTCCTGGCAGCGGGCACCAGTGTTCCTGACTGCATTGCCAGTCTCATAGTCGCCAGGCAAGGTAGGAGACACCACCATGACCCCCTCTCTCTTTCTCTTTCTCTTTTTTCTCTCTCACACACACATCCTAATTGGTTTCATTATCCTTATATGTGTGCGTGTGTGTGTGTGTGTGTGTGTGTGTGTGTGTGCAGGTCTCGGGGACATGGCTGTGTCCAACACCATAGGCAGTAATGTGTTTGATATCCTGGTGGGTCTGGGGGTACCCTGGGCCATCCAGACCATGGCTGTGGACTACGGCTCCGAGGTACTGGAACACACACCCCTCTGCTGCTCTGCCCTGCTCACTGACCTGCTACACTGACCTGTGTGTGACCTGTGTGTGTGTGTGTGTGTGACGTGTGTGTGTGACGTGTGACGTGTGTGACATGTGACTTGTGTCTGTGATGTCTGTGTGTGCGTGTGTGTTTGTGACGTGTGTGATGTGTGTGTGTTTGACGCGTTCCAGGTGATGATTAACAGCAGAGGGCTGGTGTATTCTGTGGTGCTGCTCCTGGGATCTGTGGCTCTCACTGTAAGTACACACGGTTCACCCTGAAGTTCACGTCTGTGTACTATGCGTGTGTGTACATTATTTCAGTTTTGGTATGCAGTTTACAATAATCATCATAATGTGTTCATGGAAGATTGCATGACGCACTTTTATCCAAAGCAACATATGGGGGGGGGGGGGGGGAGTAAAACCATAAATCTCTTGATCTGCATTCAAATGTTTGCACTACCACTGAGCTATTCTCTACCCTCTGTCTCTTCTGCTCACCTCCAACCCCCGCCCCCCCTCCCCCCCTCCCCCCCCCCAGGTGCTGGGCATCCATGTGAACGGCTGGAGGCTGGACCTGAGGCTGGGGGTGTACGTGTTGGTCCTGTACGCAGTCTTCCTCTGCTTCTCCATCCTTATCGAGTACAACGTGTTCACCTTCGTCAACCTGCCCATGTGTCTGGAGCCACTGTAGCCGGGGGAGGGGGGCGGGGTGAGGAGGGGGCCGGGTGAGGAGGGGGTCGGGTGGGGAGGGGGCCGGTAGGGGAGGGGGCCGGGTGGGGAGGGGGCCGGGTGGGGAGGGGGCCAGGTGAGGAGGGGGTCGGGTGCGGAGGGGGCTGGTAGGGGAGGGGGCCGGGTGGGGAGGGGGCCAGGTGAGGAGGGGGTCGGGTGCGGAGGGGGCCGGTAGGGGAGGGGGCCGGGTGGGGAGGGGGCCAGGTGAGGAGGGGGTCGGGTGCGGAGGGGGCCGGTAGGGGAGGGGGCCGGGTGGGGAGGGGGCCAGGTGAGGAGGGGGTCGGGTGCGGAGGGGGCCGGTAGGGGAGGGGGCAGGGTGGGGAGGGGCCCGGCAGGGGAAAGGGCAGGGTGGGGAGGGGGCCGGGTGGGGAGGGAGGTACAAAGCCAATTGCTTACTTTGTACGGTTATGAGGCCCCTGTATACACACACACACCTTGGTTTTAACACACACATTTTGAAGCATGCACTAGCCTATTCCCTCCCTACCTCCTCTCCCGAAACAACTTAATTAAATGCAATTCATGCAAATGAATTCGATCATACACAAATATTCACACACATACCCGTACTCCCCCCCCCCCCCCCCCCCCCCCCCCCATTCTTACACTGCTGACCTAGGGTTGTCTTCCTGGATCTAGGGTGTATGGGTTTCCATCTTAATAGATGTTTCAGTTCTTCCTCTGTTTCCAGCAGAGGGAGACTTTCTCCCACTGAGTCTTACTGGCCCACTGTGTGAAACTGCACTGCAGCACTGGTATTATCCTGTGTTTGTGAGAGGTCTGGCAGATGGGGGGACTCAGTAATACAGAACCCCCTCCCTCCCCTCTGGGGTGATGAGGTCAAAGTGACTACGGAACTGCATGGTGGTAGATGATGTCATCAGGAGGCGCCCAGCCTCGCGTCAACAACTTGCTGTCTGACTTTCTGGCTCCCTCTCGCAGTCCAGGGTGCACGTCTGTTGGGGGTCCGCTTTTTGTGTAGATATGTTACATACTTCCTGTCTCTTTAAGATCTATACCAATGCATGCTGGGATGCATGCAAACCTCCTGATTATGGCAGCTAACGAGTCTCTCCGCCCTCTTGACCTCTCACCTCCACGACCTCGTCCAGGAACAGGAGAGCACGAAATCTGTGTCGGTGTCCGTGGTAACTGTTGTTGGATGTTGCTGTTGCGTGTTGCAAAGTACTGTGGCTGTGTCCGTGTTGGAAGACAGTTGTTGGCGTGTCCTGTGTCTTATTTAAACATGTTACATGTAACTGACATGTATGCAACCTCTCAAGTAGAGGAACGGTTTCCATGTGAATATGCACCTGAGGTGAGTAGGAATGCTGGTACGAAAGCTGCTGATATGCTGCTGCTTACACACACACACACAGACTTTTTCACACACACAAACGATCAGATTTACACACACACACACACACACACTTGTCAACTCTTTTCTCCCTGTCCCATGATTACGGATGGTGACACAGACAATGGTTAACAGTCCATCTGACACCATGTCCCAGACTAAGGACAAACAAGTCCTTTGACAGAGGGTGTACTCCTTACACTGACACACTGCTAGCTTCTCTCTCCTGACAGACTGAGTCTTCTTTTCCCCAACACTGAGACAGTCTCTTGAGGGTTTTCTGTTCCACACACAGAGGTCCTGTTCAGTGTCCTCCTCCCTCTGGTGCTGGTTCCCCACCACACCTGGAGCCTGCTGGGGCCCCCTGCTCGGGCCCCCTGCTCGGACCCCCTGCTCAGGCTCCCTGCTCGGGCCCCCTGCTCGGGTTCCCTGCTGGGGCCCCCTGCTCGGGCTCCCTGCTGGGACTCCCTGCAGAAACATTATCTGGAGTTCTCTATTCCACTCCACAAGTTCCCAAGTTCTGTTTCCCTGCAGGTAGTCTCCTGTGTTTTGCATCCCCTCTCTTCTGAATAGAGCTGTGGTTCCATGTCTGGAACATTCCCCCATATCTGTCTGTCATGTATATATTTCAGGCTGCTCCCCTGTGTCATTTCTATCCATAGCGGTCTGTTATCTATAAAGTCACATGACCCTGAGGTTTTAAGCCCACTAGGGCAGCAGTTTACGACTGCCCCATCCCAGACACCTTAGACCTGCTCTGTTCTGATCCATTTATACCTCAGAATGCTTGGCAACAGTCTGACTCGTTACCCTAGGCAACCAGGCCTTCTCCTTCAGACGATCTCACCTGTGTTTGACCCCCAGGGCACAGGCTAGCAGGCTGCTCCTGGTCAACCCCAGAGGGCTGTGTTGGAACACATACATGACGTCAGATTCTCTGACTGAATGTTTATAACATGTTTATAACCTTGTCAGGTTTTCTTACTGATTTTTACAACGTGTCTGATGATAGACCTGACCGACTGTTTATAACACGTTTATAACCGGACTGATTCTTTGACAGACTGTTTGTACCCATGTTTGTAACCCTACTAATTATTTTGACTCGTGTTTTGAACATGTTTGGAACCTGTCGGGTTGGCAGATTGTTTTACTAACTGTTTATCAAATGTTTATAATCTAGATGGATTAGTTGAAGGGCAGACTGTTTATAACATGTTTACAACCTGACAGATTATTTGACTGACTGGTGTTTGGATCCTATTTTTTACCTGACCAATTATTTGACTGACTGGTGTTTAGAAATTGTTTATAATCTGACTGATTCTTTAATTGACTGGTTGACTGGAACATATTTAGAACCTACTTATCAAACCGACATAGCTTTCTGTCTACAGTGTCACTTGATTTATCCTTAGCTCTGATCTCTGTTTACCTATAAGCAACACTTTGATAGAAACAAACCACCACTATTATTGACTGCACTGTATGTCAATGCATGAACACACTTTCATCTAACGCCCAGACACCCACCCTCTGCAGATGTGACTGCGTGTCATACAGAGTGAATGTGACCAGGTACACTGTAAGAACAGTGACATTGGGTCATGCATTGAAACTACATTAATATCTAAGATAGCTTATCTTCTATGGAATTCCAAATTTTAAGACCTTGGTGTGTAACCTGAATGTAATGTCTTGCTATAAATGGATGTATCCAACCAATGAATTTTATTGTAAAGCAATAATCATAAAGGCATCAAATATGAAATAAATATGTATATTGTTTTATGAGTAATGATGATTATATAAATAATATTACAGACACAATAAATTATACTCTTTATAAATCCCCCCCGCTCTCGTCGCGGTGTGGTTATCTCATTCATCCCTACTGTACGAAGGTCTGTTTAATCCGTCACATGCTCCAAAACAGTTTTTTTGGTTATCGCGAGAAGATATTTCCAACAATCAAAACAGGCTCTGACCAAACTACTTGATGAAGGTTAGTGTGGATCGATACACATAGCCTTCTACGCAGTTACTCAAATGCACCTTAGTCAGGGGAATTTGACGTAGAGACAATCTGATGTTCAAACATTGACTTAGTTGTTGATCTGGGAAGTTACATTTAGCACTACTCAAAATCGGTACTTTACAATTCCGTCGCACTTTCACTAGCCTACGTTCTAACCCACGCGCTAACAAGTAGCCAGATGAGACAAATTATGCTGTAGCCTACCTACAAAAAATGCTTTGAAAATCAAAACTTTAATCAAATTCAAGCAAATTGTCTTCTCTGCATTTTCAACACCTGTTGCACATTCACACTCAAGGTATTGAACGATAACCAACCATTACGCCAACGAAGCTTGCTGTTCACTGGACTTAAACCGATCTAGTTACAATTCACAAGGGGTCACATATTTTGAAAGCTGTGGTAAGAATATTGTGACCTCTCTGTTTAAATGTTTGAAAATGTCTGACACACCTACAGTACCAAACCATCTCAGGTGACTTATCTGTCCTGGCAATGTTTAATCAAAAGACAGTCCCTGATCTGATCAGCATCTGGACCTGGAAACAAGAGGTCACATATTTTTTTATAGCAGTCAGATAATAGAAAATGTTTGTGAAAAAAAGGTTTCGAAAGGTTGAAAAAATATTTTTGAAAGGAAGTTGATAAACGTTTTCCCCACATCTGGACCTGTCAGAATATGTCACCTCCCCGTTACAAACTTCTTTCATAAATATTTTTTAAACTTGACGACAGCTATCAAAATAAATGACCTCCTGTGAGTGTGACGGTATGTAACGGACGTGGCCACGCTCCGTCACTACAAGGCGTCGTTCGCCACTCGCTGTGCTTGAACGCACGACCTCTGACTTGCCAAGCGCGACCTCTACCAGCTACGCCAAAGAAAAGCTAGCTATTCCTTGACGCGGGTAGCCCATTACATACCGACAGGTTCACACCCGTTACATTAGCCGTATATTTGTGACAAATGAATGTCCCCATTTTTTTCCTGCTTCGTTTTGCTTATGCTGCGCGAAAACGGGGCTGACTGGCAGGCGTTTTGTGTGTGTGTGTGTGTGGGGGGGGGGGGGGCGTGCAAGACACGCCAGTATTAATTAGATGTCTGTATATAATCACATAGCAATGCCGTTATGCCAAATAATCGGGAGTACAAATAGGCTATATTATTGGAATTTTATTAAAAAAACGGGGCTTAAACCAATGCCCTGGCATACTTCATAAAACCACTGTTCTGCTTCCTGACATCCCCAGGATGTTCCAAAAAGTACCCTACAATATCAGTCGCACACCTGCATAGGCAAAATCCCACTTGCATTGTAAACTCTGTTTGAGATTTACGTAGGGTTTCATCATTACTGTTACATAATCATTTGATGTCTGCCCTAAATCTTATGTAATGTGGCCTGTCTCCAAGGCCTGGAGTGGGATGTTGTTCCCTGCTCTGAAAGGTGTGAGCAGACTGCTTCCTCAGACGACCTGGGAGGCACTGGGGCAGAACTTCCTCCTCCACCATGGACTCAGGTGACACACACACACACACACACACTGCCTAAGAGAGGAGAGCTGTTCTTGCAGGCAAACAGCAGTCTCCCACACTCTCACTCAGTAATAGAACAGTTGGTATCCAAGGTAAATATTAAACTGGGTATCTCATAAACGGTGTATAAAACACCCAAATGGTCTGGAGTGTCGTGGCCTGGGCAATGTGTCATAGGTCCTGATTCAAAGCAATGTTAACCAGTGCAGGCACACCCACAGCTAGACTGTTGTAAAAAAACAAAACAAACACAGAGAAGACAGTGTTTAGGTTCCCCTCAGAGTACGGTGCATGTGTGAGAGCGGTAGGAAGAGCAGTGTCTGGGCACAGTCGGCATGTCTGTCAGTGACCTGAGCCCTGCAGCTCTGAGAGCTGTCATCCGGCTGGGCATGCACGGCCTGCAGAACACCTCCGGACTGGCCTCAGGTAGGAACCAGGGAACAGCAGAACCACACAGACACAAGTAGGACCTGAGGACGGTTCAGTTCTGAGCAGTAAGCCTACAGAAATGCTTGGTTACTGTACTTAAGTATTTTTAAAGGGTTTGTCCTCTTCATACAATATATAGCTAAATGTATATTGTTATTTCAGTCCATCTACTGTGTTGCTGTATTGCTAGCTTGTACGTGATGCATTTTGGGGGGGAAATGGTCACCTCTGTTCCAACATGGAAGTTTACCTTTAACACACTGTCTCACTGCTACAGATTAACCAGTTGTGTTGTCACCAGGTGAAAAGCAACTTCCAGAGTATCATTATCACTTATCATAACTGCTTCCTGTCCCAGTGTCAAAATGTCTTCTTACAGGTCTAGTTACATTGTTGATTGTGTGACATTGGGCATTGTCTGAGATTTTGCAGTCTTGCCAGCATAAATGTTGTTTGCTTGACAGTGTTTTGGACCAAACTTTATTGGGCATTTTCTAACATGGAGTTGGTTCTATATGGTTGCTAGGATATCTGCAGGCCAATGTGGTCATATTGCCCAGCAGCCTCGCTGATGACTTTGAAGCATTCTGCCGGGCTAACCCCGCACCCCTGCCTCTCCTCCACCGCAGCCCACCGGGAGACTGGGGCTGCCCACCGCTCGCGAACCAAGCAGACATCAGGTAGGGAGGGATGGATGGATGAGTGAGTGTGGAGGGTGGGATAGATGGATGAGTAGGTGGAAAACAGACAGGCGAGCAGATTGGTGGTCATATAAGCCTGTTATCCTTGCAGCTCAACTTCACCTCTGCTCCACCCATCCTTGAACCCTGTGAATCATTGAACAGCAGTGTCTGGCTCCTTCAACAAGAGTGTGTGTGTCCATCTCCTCTAGGACCGACTGTCCCCAGTACACCGTGTACGAGGGCGGCGTTCTGGCCTGCAGGGTATCCAGTCTGCAGCCGTACGCACTGCAGCTGCAGCAGATGGTCAGCTTCTACCTGGGCTGCAGCTTCAGCTTTGAGAGGAGCCTGCAGGCAGCTGGGGTCCCTGTCCGCAACATTCAACAGCATCGCAACGTGTCCATGTACAGGGTCAGTGTCACAAGGTCACGCTATACATTCATCCACCCTATGGAGGGTGCTACATGCAGACTAAATTCCATCACCTTAATATTGTGTCTTAAATCTAAAGTCAATCAAATTAGTTTTGTGTGTGTGTCCCTGTAGACGTCCCTGCTGTGTGCAGGTGGGGGGGCGTTCCAGTGCCCTCTGGTGGTGACTATGAGACCTGTTCCTGCAGACAAGCTGGACCTTGTGGCCCAGTGCACACACCTCACCCCCCAGGCCCATGGGGCGCCAATACACATAGGAGAACCCGGTATACACACACACAAAGACACAGCCGCACACATACACACAAAGCTTATACTCCTTTCCTGTCTATTTCCACAGCTCTGCTGGGTATTCAGGATGTGAGTAAGCCAGCCTATGGGGACAGTGTGGAGGCGGAGCCTGGTGACGTGACAGTGTTCTGGGCCTGTGGCATTACAGGAGTAGAGGCGGTGCTTAGCTGCAGTGAGTTTTGCTGACACTCAACTAAATCATTCATTCATTCTTACATGAAACACAGTTTTATCCCATATGAACTTCTCACTGTGGTGCAGAACGTATAGTAACACAAGCCCTGTGTGTGTGTGTGTTTATGTGTGTCCTCCAGAGCCCTCCCTAGCATTCACCCACTCCCCAGGGTCCATGTTCATCACCGACCTGCCTGACCCCTCCTCCTCCGACCCCCCCACGACCCCCCAGTTGGATCAATCCCCACTCACCTTCCTCATCTCCCAGCAGCCTCTGCTCTACAGCATGGCGGCAGGGGCAGCGGTTCAACGTATACGCACCCTGGAGAGACTGATAGGGGAGGATCCAGGTAACCCCTCAACAACCCCTCAACTCCTCCCCCTTCTCCCTGTCTCTCTCATTATATTATAACGTTATGTTACATGCAGGGGTCTGGGGTTGATTCCGGGCCAGGAGATTCCGGTCTTCCCCCTCTTCCTCTCCCCTCTCTCTCTCTCTCTCTCTCTCTCTCTCTCTCTCCCTGCTTATGTTACATTATAACATGACATAAACAGGACTGGAACCTCTCCTCTCCTGCCTCCCCAGGCCTGAGGGGGATCCAGGTGTTGTTCAATCAGGACGAGCTGCTGCGCTCCTGCCTGTCTCTCTCCCACTCCTCCTCCGTTCTGATCACCACCGGCTTCCCCACACACCACACCCTGAACCCCCCCGACGAGACCGACGGCCCCCCGGGAGCCATCGCCATGGCAGCCACCCTCCTGGCCCTCGGCAAGCAGGTCACCATGGTGACGGATCAGCGCGCCTTGGACATGAACGAAGCGATTGTGGAGGAGGCGGTGAGGAGAGGTGTGTGTTTTAAGAGGTAGGGTATGTGTGTGTCCCACCTCTCTCCCGTATTGTCTGACGTAGTCTTACCTTTGACCTCAGGGGTGATCAAGACTGCCTTCCCATTGGTCACTTTCCAGAACACCGGCCCAGAGTCGGCCATACATTTCCTGTGTCATGATGGAGACCCAACCAGACCAAGGTAACAACACACACACACATAAAAACGGTACACATATTGTATACATATACACATTCACACACCCAGCGTTTGCTCAATGAATACATTACATTGTATCGTACGTATATACCGTATACAGTCTTTACTCTGTGGACATCCTCCCTTGTGTGTGCTGTGCAGGTATGACCACCTGGTGGCGATAGAGCGCAGCGGTCGCGCTGCAGACGGGAACTATTACAACATGAGAGGAATCAACATCAAACACCTGGTCGACCCCGTAGACGACCTGTTCATAGCTGCCAGCAACATCCCTGGCATCATCACCACAGGTACACACATACTCTCTCACTTACACACATGCACAGAAGATCCATGTTGATTTACAATGCGATGTGTGTGTATGTGTTTCCCAGGTATTGGTGATGGGGGTAACGAGCTGGGCATGGGGAAGGTTAAGGAGGCGGTTCGGGCACACATGCCGAACGGACCGCTGATCGCCTGTGACGTGGACGCAGATTTCGCCATCACTGCAGGTTTAGACACAACTCTGTCTTGCGTTTCCAATGCACAGCATAGGGAAACGTACCCAGCCACACACCACGCTTAACTTTGAGTCATACATGGATAGCAGAAGAGCTTGCGGTTTCCTGGGGTTGTGTCAGACCAGAAGAAAACCTGACCCTGTTCATGAGAGTTGACCCTAACTTGACTCGCCGGATGGTTTGTTGCACATCTGGGAAGTCGTCCATCTGGGAAGTCGTCCATCTGGGAAGTCGTCCATCTGGGAAGTCGTCCTTAGGAAACGGTTTGGAAAAGGGCAGGCCTTAAAAGAGAAGATACTTGGGAGGTGAATGGACAAACCATCTGTCTATCATTGTCTATCACGGGGTAACTTCAACCATGCTCATGTCTGCCAGTAGTTCCTCATAGGACTCTGATTGGTCCGAACCACTGTGGTTCAGACACAAATGAATCTCATGTGACCATGATCTGACAAAGTTAGTTTGACCCCAATCAACTGCCAAGTGTATTTGTTTAGTTTAGTTTTTTAAAGTGCCTACTCTTTTCCAAACAGTTTCCAAGGACAAATTCCCAGATGGTTATGTGTGTGTTTGAGCCCTCATCTCACCAGCATCTCTGTCCTGTAGGAGTGTCTAACTGGGGAGGCTACGCGGTGGCCCACGGCCTCTACATCCTCAGCCTCTGTCCCATCCACCAGCGCTACCTCCACAAGGGTCTGGAACCAACACCCTCCCCCACCCACACCCAGGGCCTTGAGAGCAGCCTGCCCTCCGTAGCTAAGGTACAACCCCCCCCCCCCCCCTCCAGCCTCACTCTGTACAGGAGTTAGAACTTCCAGAAACCTCTCTTATCTCAGGTGGAGACAGTTTGACGGTCAAGAAGTGTAACTGTTGTTGTTAAACTTGGAGCTCATCTTTCTCTACTACCTAACTGATAATTTCACCACTTCTGTGCCCTGCTACCTGCCCCTCCCCCTCCTCTCCAGGAGGAGGAGATGTTGGCAATCCTGGTCAAGTTTGGCGTGCGCAGCGGGAAGACAGCCACTCTGGGAATGGAGGTGGACGGGTTGACCTTCCACCCCACGCACTCTGACCTTATCGCCCGCCTACGCGACTGCACCCTCACACACACGAAGACACAAACCTAACACACACACTCTATATACATGTGTGAGAATGTGTCTACTGATGTCTGATGTGTGTGTGTGTGTGTGTGTGTGAAACAGTAGAAGACTCAGAGCAGCAATCAGCAAGTGCTAAAAGTGAAGTTTAGAGAGATATTTTCATCAAGATGATTGGACCAAAATACTGACACACCACTCATACATTCACACACTGAGTGCCTGTGGTTGATGATGTTATTTCCTGTTTTTTCTGTCTGACCTTGATGCAAGGGAGCAACGCAGTGCATTGTGGGAGTATAGGAAGTGAGTGATTGGGGAAGAGGGCCTTAGTCTCAGACCTTGATTCTCTTGCTTGTTAAGATCATCTTGCCACCTCCTCCTCTAGCCTAAAGGTTATTGCATGTGTGTGTGGGTGTGTGAGAGGGAGAGATGCTGCCTTGGTTACCTTTCACCATTTTTCCTTCACCACGAGTGAGTGGGCAAGCACTTAAAAAGAACAACCTGTAATCTATCACACACACACAATCAACACACTCACACTCATACTCACACGCAATTGACAAACACACGCCTGGATCATGACACTGTGCGGTAATCCAGATTGTGATTCAGTAATAAAACAGAGATTGTGAATGTGTCAGATGTCTCCTAAATCTGGAAGACACAGTGTTGATGAACATAACTGTCCAATCATGCTCAGACTGGCCGCTGATTCGTTGGAGATGCCCGCTGCTTTCCTCCCTTACTGCTCGGTCGGAATCCGGACTGAAGCTCCAAGTATGGAAACGTTTTTGAATAAAGGAACGGAGGTGTGGTTCAGTGGTTAGAGCTGTCATTAGAACACACACACATATGCTAGGATGTGCCTGGACGATCGTGGGTTTGATTCCCGCCCCCTGCCCTGCTGTGATCCTGTGTGTGGTTACTCCAGCTCTGGAGAAACAGACAGACCAGAGGGCTGGCCTTCCTGCCTGGTGAACACTGTGTTCCTACTCGCTGGACACTGTTACTGTCCTCATCTGTTTTGCAAGGTACGGGGGCCACAGTACTGGGGCCACAGTACAGGGGCCACAGTACAGGGGCCACAGTACTGGGGCCACAGTACACGGACCACAGTACAGGGGCCACAGTACAGGGGCCACAGTACTGGGGCCACAGTACACGGACCACAGTACAGGGGCCACAGTACAGTACGGGGGCCACGGTACAGGGACCACAGTACAGGGGCCACGGTACAGGGACCACAGTACAGGGGCCACGGTACAGGGACCACAGTACAGGGGCCAGAGTACTTGGGCCACAGTACAGGGACCACAGTACAGGGGCCACGGTAAAGGGACCACAGTACAGGGGCCACAGTACAGTACGGGGGCCACGGTACTTGGGCCACGGTACAGGGGCCACAGTACAGTACGGGGGCCACGGTACAGGGACCACAGTACAGGGGCCACAGTACGGGGGCCACGGTACGGGGGCCGTGCCAGGATGAGTCACGGCTCTCCTCTGTCTGGAGGATGTTGTAATATCACTGTTGGTAGTTTACCTACTTTACTTGAGTAATTTCAATGTAATATGACTGTACTCTATCCTCATAGCAATCATAGGTCCCTAAGACACACTCAGGGACTGTCTCTGAGCATCACTCTACACCCACTGATAAATGTTGTGTGTGTGTGACATTTGGTGAACACAGATTTCCACTGACCACAGTAACACTAAGAAAGTAATGACATTTAACATGACATTTCACCCCTAAACTCTCATCATAAGCCTGCTTCCTAATTGTAAGCCTGGGGTTGCCATGGTGTCCAGTGATGCTCTCATTACCAAACTAATAAACACAAACTGGCCTCTGATTGGCTGGTTCTCCCTTCAACTGATCAGCTGTCCTATCAGCCGGCAAATTAATGATCTCCTGGGGATATCAAATAAACAATCAGTCAAAGAACCGAGAACTCAGACCAATATAAACAACCCCATCACACACACACCACAACTCTCAAACACACAGCACAACTTTCAGACACACACAAACAGATTTGTTCTCAGACACACACACACGTACACACACACCAATCAGCTGTTGGACTCAAACACACAAACACAGGGCTTCAGTGTGTGTGTTTTTATGTGAGCAATATCTGTGTCCTCACAAGCACCTCATCCACTAATACAGTTGAACATATGAAATTAAGAAGTTAAATGTGTGTGTGTTGTTGTTGGTTTCTGGACCCAAGCCACCCAGTAAAGGTGGTGAGACAAGCGAAGGCAGAGGGGAGGGCTAGGGTTCAACTCTGGAGCCTGAGTCTGTAATTCCCACAGGAACATAACGCTGCGTGTCATGATCCCCCTCAAGGTCTCCCTCTTTCTATTTCTAATGTTCTCTACTTAGCTCCCTCCCTCTCTCCATCCATCCACACCCCCATCTGCCCATGTCCCTGGGCAGGTCATTACTCATATGATTCATTAAGACCAAGGAACCAAAACATCTGTCACCAGCACCACACACACTAGTACATACACACACACACACAAACAAGTCCAATTTGTAATTGTAGTACAGTCTGGTTTATTACATGTAAAGAGCTAGACATACTGACTGACATACAGACAGAGAGAACATTGTCCATGAAGTCAAGAGGAGTTTTCATACACACCTCAGAATGTCAAATGGATATGGCAGCAGATCAGAGACACAAGCATACAAACAGACACACATGGACGATGAATCGCTTGACTCACGCATACTGCACAAGCCATTCTCACATTTCTCAAGGAACGTTTGTCAGAATAACTGCCAAAGGAAGGCATAAACCACAAACAAGGAGTATCGAAAGCAACAGGAAGACATCACTATACACCTCAGAATACATACTTCTTACAAAAATATACTTTCAACATAACTCCACAGGTCAATTTTTTTATAATAAACTTCATAATTAGGTTACACAGCCACGCATGGACATTAACTTATGTAAACAAAGAGGAAGATCTTACAGCCCTGCACGGTGATTGGCTGGCTACACAACCATGTCAATGGCTGATAATGAGAAAGCCAACCTCTTTCACTGGCCAGTTTGTCTCTTTGATCAATTCCATGCCTTTGCGGCAGAACAAGGGATCCTGGTTAAAGTGAAGTATATGACAGGGCAAACCAGGTGTGAGGGTTGAGTGAAGCGGGACCCACACAGACACCTCAGTTAGATATGAACCTGACCCTGAGATTGGAGCTCTGGTGGTGTTTGACCAGCCACAACCAAGGGACTCGAATGGCAACGTCATGGCAACGTCACGTTCTGTGAGTCTGAAGCTCAACATGGAAGTAAGTTTGCATGACATAAACAGAAACATTATATTAGCACGTTACATAAACACTATGACACGATATCAGCTTTCTGTCTATTTCTCCGAAAGCATACGGACACACCCGTTGCTGTGGCCGCTGATAAGTGTGTGTGAGTGTGCTTGTGTGTGTGTAGAATGTGCGTGTGGTACCCTTGGCGCCTACATCTCCACATTGATGGAGTGCAGCAGGGTGACGACGACGGCGGCGGCGGCGCCGTTCTCGTTGGAGGCCGCCACTTCGTTGGAGTCGCTGGTCTGCGGCTGGGCGGGGCTAGCCTCCCCCCGCCGCCCGCAGCAGCAGCAGAAAACCCTGGCCGTGGAGCTCAGCGCCCCCTGGAGGCTGCGCTGGGCCGCCTCGCTCACGAAGCAGTACAGCACGGGGTCGGCGATGCAGTTGAAGCTGGTGAGGAGCAGCGAGAAGTGGTAGTAGTTGAAGACGCTCACGATGAAGTCGCAGTCCTTCTCCAGAAGGGTGCGCACCAGCAGGAAGACGTGGTAGGGGAAGAAGCACAGCAGGAAGATCACCACCGTGCTGGTCACCAGCTGCTTGATGCGCTGCTTCTGGGCGTTCTGCGTCCCCGCACTCTTCCCCACCGCCTTCAGGACGCGCAGATAGGACAAGGCCAGGATGGCGAGTGGAAACAGGAAGCCCACGATGAAGCGGTAGTAGTTGATTGGGTGTTCCCACGCCTGCATGGGGTAGTGCTCGAAGCACACCGATTGGTTAGTCCTGTCCGTGCTCAGCTCTCTGTGGTGGAAGAAGACCACGCCCACGGCAATCTCCTTGAGCCAGATGGCGACGCTGGCGATGGCGGCGGCCTTCATGCTGCGGAGAGCGGTGAAGCGTAGAGGGTAGACCACTGCCAGGTAGCGGTCTAAGGAGATGCAGCACAGGAAGCCAACACTGATGTAGATGTTCTGGGAGAGCAGGGAGACACAGAGAACAGAGAGAGAGAGAGGGAAAGAGGTTAAGCTCAAATAATCAACATGTCAAATGACCAAGAATAGCGCATTACCTGACCTGATCATTATTAAGGTCAGGGGTTAAGAGTGAAGGGTTAGGGTCCTGGGTTAAGGGCTGAAGGGTCAGGGGTTAAAGGTCACTAGTTATAGGTTGGATGGTCAAGTTCAAAGGTCAAGGGTTGAAGGGGTCAGAGGTGAAGGGTCCTGGGTCATCCTTCACTACCTGATAGAGCAGGAAGCCGCACACCTGGCAGAGCCACTCCGTGTTGCGCCAGTCGTCCCCCTGGAAGATGTACTGCAGCCAGAGGGGCAGCGAGGCCAGGTACAGCAGGTCTGACAGGGTCAGCTGCAGCAGGTACACGCCCAGCTCGTTACGCACCTGCAGAGGAACACACCAGCACCACTACTTATTGGAGCGGACATTTCGTTTTTCACAATGAAAGCTCCAAGGATGAAAGGTGTGTTGTAATAAATAAATAAATGATCAGTACAAACAGATAAATAGTTAATAACAGTCAGGATAAGAACAATAAAACAAGACTCTTTTGAGATGAGAACCTAAGGAAATGAAAGAACCCAACTTGCAACTTAAAATACATCAGTCACCTTGAGCTGGAGCACAGCGTGGTAGAGGGAGAATACATTGGCAGGAATCCCCAGCAGCAGAACCAATAAGTAGGCCCAGGAGAACAGGTACTGGTGGATCTCATGGCTGATGCTGCAGTTGATGTACTGCTTCGAATTCATGGTCAATGTAGGGGGAACAACCGCATCGCCTTGCTAGCTCTGCCCACACGCGCACTGCTGGGTGGGTGCGGCGCCTATGGTCTGTTTACACAGTCGATAGATTGCCAAGGCCATTCCATTCTGACCTGGGACAGGCAAAGAATACCCAAACACGTACACACACAGAGACTCTGTTCATGCTTACATTAGAATAACAAAACAATAGAAAACTAGAGAGGGTACAAGAAGGATATTGTGGGCTGTGCTTTTGTCGGTTGCAATTTAACTAACATTTTACAACTGATATTTCTGTATATTTTATACAAAAAATGCATACTTATTATTTATGAAGATTTCATAGATTTAAAAGTATATATTTGTTGCTGCTCATTTACTATTAAAAATACAAGTGAAGAGTGAATGGTGACAAGTTAGGCTACATATCGCAGCCTCATAGTTGAAAAGTTGCATCAAAACGGAAGAAAATTGTCATTAAAAATGGTCCTAACCTCTATGACTTAAACGTCCCTTAAGTTTTACATTCTAGTGATATTTTCAAGCATTTAGCTTGCCCACATTCGTTCATTCATGAAGAACCCCCTTTGAAACAAGATGATTGTAACAACATCACCTTTAGTATTTCAGATGGAATCGCGATTCAAACAGTACCATCTGCTAACTGAAAATATGCCACCAAATAACGTAAATAAGCTAGACATTTATTTCGGGGAAAATATGGCATTAAAAAAAGCTTACTGGAAACAATCATAGTCAGCAACAAAGTGCCAAATGCGACCATGTGGTCTCAGTCTAGAGCCCTGCGTGGAGAAGCTGACCCCTGTAAATTGTACTACGAGCTAGCTAGCTAGCTAACTATAGAATACTGCCATGTGGGAATCGCAGGAGCTAACCAGTTGAAGGGTGTACTAAAATACCGGGTGTTGAAATCACAGCCTGGAAACATGCTTAGCTTCATTCTTGGCATCTCCATTGTAGCGCAAACATTGATGGAGTTTTAAGGGTGGGAAATAGTTAGGCTTATATAGAGCCATCACAGCCTGCTAGTTTTGCATTTCGACGATAACAGAACAGAAGTTGAGGTTAGTATTCTAATAGTTTCATCAATTGAAAAACGATTCTGGGACTTTTATTTAGCTTAGGTAAGGGGAGGGCCGAAAATGTTTTGTCGCCGTTTTGGCATTCTAGGTTAAACTGCGGTGAAATTGTTTTTCTTACCAGTGTCTCGCTAACACAGCGTTGCCGTGAGCTACAGTGGTTTAAAACTACAGGTAACTATAATTTTACTAACAAATCGTTTACATGTACGATCACGTAAAAGTCATAATAAATCCAAAAACTTATATTTATTTGTGTGGAATGTTTATTTTAACGATTGAAAACAGATGTATCTCAGACAGCTGTCATATATAGGCTATCATCAGGAAACGGTGTAGCCTAAATGTCATGATGCTATTGCTAACGCATCAGCCGCAGACTACTGTTTCCTTAAGTACAGAAGAGGTACTTTCTTAATCATATCAGCGTATATCACATTGTGAATTACATGTAATATACATTCACAATTGAGTTTTTTTTTTATCACAATGTTAACATTAAAAATCACCCTGCCTGGCCTCTTTGCTTGTGGCGTTTCTACAGCTGTCTTGCCGTTTTATGTAAATCTAGTTAGCCTAGGTATCTCCCAGAAGTTAACGAGCTGCTAAACTAATGTTCTACTATAGGTAATCACGTGTGTTAGTGACGTTACTAGAAAATTAGCCACTGTTGGCTTCACTTTTCGCCACAAAAACGTAATTTAAACCTAAACTGTGCAACGGAACATAAATCCCAATACAAGCAGCGCAATCGCTACCAAGACGAACAGTTGGACATCGACGTTGTCTATGTAGTCCAAATATTGGGATCCTATGGGGTGGGAAAATAAATAACAATACAAATAATAATATATATGTGAGAGAACAAAGTGCTCTTGCCGAAGTCAAACACAGCTAATAAGTCTAGGTTAAGAGAGCTTTGCACCAGACACCCATTTCCTATGGAAGGCAGATTAACCGTCAAGGGACAGCAGTGGTAGAATGTGTCCAGGCGACGGGGGAGAGGAGACACTGCCCTGACACCCTGGGCTCGGGGTTCGTGTTATCTTTAGAGGAGCAGTGACAGGGAAAACGTAGGGCTGCAGAAACAACAGTCACATTGGTGAACCATCATCTTCACAGCAGCCCACTGTTCCATGATGTGAGTAGGTGAGTGTGTCCCAGGGTCTGCGCTTATTATCAAGATTGTGTCTCAGCCCTGTGAGGAGAGAGGACAGGCCCATGGGTGTGCTGGATGATGGAGAATCTGGACTCTACTTCTGTAGATCCCCAGGCCAGGACAGCAGACAGTTGGTCCTGTCTGGACCCAGACAGTCCAGGGTACTTTGACTTTTTTCATTCATATACAAGGATCCAGTAGCTGCAGCCGTAGTGAACGCTAGGTTTTTTTGGATCTTTCTAAGGTGAATTCTTTCTGAGCCAGGCTCACCATAGTCAAGACTGAAATGTCAAAACATCAGTATTGACCAATTTTATGAATATCGGCCAATGGTATTGGCCAATAATCCTATTGGTGCATCTCAGTCAAGTGAATGTTGGTCTACTCTAGGGGAGTCAGATGGCTAAGGGGTTAGGGAATTGGGCTAATAATCAGAAGTTTGCCGGTTCAATTCTTGGCCTTGCCAAATGACGTTGTGTCCTTGGGCAAGGCACTTCACCCTACTTGCCCCGGTGAAATGTCCCTGTACTTACTATAAGCCGCTCTGAATAAGAGCGTCTGCTATGTGACAAAATGTAAATGTCCTCTCAGTTCTGTGAAAGGAAACCACACATTCTCAGTTCCGTTTTTGTCAGTGATGACAGCAGATGTGTGTGTGCGTATGCGTGTGCGTATATGTGTCCAAGGCATCACTGTGTTCAAAAACTTTACTGAACCCCTTTACAGAGTGAGTCACTGCTGCAGGAAGGAGCGAGGAAGGCGGTCAGACAGCTCTGTGTGATGCTCAGCTCTCACTCTGCTTGGAGTCCCCTATGGCGACGTGTTCAGTATAATACAACACGCTCAGGACATGAGCAGTACAGTGTGTGTGTGTGTGTGTGTTCAGGGTGAGGGGGGGAGCTTTGCTATGACAACATCCTGAGCAGTTTTTTGACTTTAGGGATTCGGAGATTAAACAATGTTCTGACTAACAGGTTAATCAGTGACATGAATACATGGAAACTATTTTTCCCAGGAACCATGAGGCAGAATTCTGCCCAGTTACTTTAAAAAGCAACCCTCAGAAACTTGGAAAAAACCTTTTTGTGAATGGACATGCAGGCTAAAGACTAAAATGTCAGGTACACCTTGAACGTAATCGTGATAAGAGCATAGAAAGAATATTGGAATGATGGTGTGGTATGGTGGAATGATTTGTTGAATTTCTGGTGAGCTGTTTCTTCAGTCCCTAGTGCAACCCATCTTTCCCATACAGACCTGTCTAGATCCAACTTAAACAGGATGTGGCGAAAAACAAACAAAACAAAAAGACAAATGAAAAAAAGACTTTCAGTACCTACCTTTCAGTAGGTACTGACTTCTATATTCTCTGCCTGTTGTCTCCCCCAGGAAACCACTACTATATAACTACATCTATAAACCACATGCCACAGAACAGATACACAACACAGAACTACATTTAGACGGATATTCACTTTGTAGGCTAAATCTACAGACAGGCCTACATCATCAGAGCCTAGTGTATTCATCACCTCTTCCCCCTGCAGCTCCAGAGACTGCAGACCTGCCAGGCTTCTCTAACAGTCTGAGGAGAATGGAGAAGAATCTGGGCCATGCGCTCTGGTAACCAAGTTCAGTTTAGCCGTCAGCTCAGTGGAATTCAGTCTGGTGGTTTGGTCAGTGGAACTCAGTAGGACACTACGGCAGCCTGATTACTAAAACTCAGGAGAACCAAATGGCGGCTCATTCAGTAGAGTAGATTGCTAAGGCAGCTTAGTCAGTCAGGTCCATTCGTATACATTTCCACTGGAGACTGATGGCAGGACCATGGCAACAGGCCATGGTGCCCGGAGAAAGGATGGCCCCATTTAAACCGGAGCTAAAGGGAACAAGGACCTTAAGAATATAAACTCCTGAGGGACAGTTGAGACAAATAGAACGCCTGGAGAACCGTCAGGAACAGTATACATGCTGGCATCCTGACTTGGTGGTGCCGGTGAGGACACCATCCTGGCACTGGCACCTTCTGCAAGATTGCCAGCAGGAGAGGACCAGTCTTGGAGCTGGAGGGGTTGGAGTAACTTGGCCAGGACTACAAGTGCCTTTAGAAAGCCTTGGTACAGCCCAGTAGCTGACCAAAAGAACACCCCAGAGACCATGCCTCCACCAGAGGAATGTGTTGGTTAGCCCCAGAACCTCTCCCACTGGGGAGTGCTTTCTGCTCAAACCTTGGAAAACATGCAGCTTGCTAACTGTCATTTGTCATTCCAGTCACGCGAAGTGTCTTTAGAATGTTCCCATTACAAAAATGTTGCACGTTGAATGTCACTCGAACGAAAATAACTAACTTTCTAAATCTATAAAGTCCAAAAGAAAGGGAGATAAAACGGGTCCACTAGGAACCTTGCACCTGTACCTTAGACAACCGAACACCTTCCACTTGCTGTTTTACTAAAAGACACGAGAGCCATCTTAACAAAAGCTCCAAATGTTTCAAGGATTTGATTTTGTTCTTCGGTCGATTCCGAGGAGGCAATTCTGCTCATAGTTGTTTATTTTGATTGGTGAAAAGTACACACAGCATACTGTGCTCCGAATGTGTGTGTTGGACACGGACACTGATGGTCAAGCCAATTTAGAATTAATTCATTATGCGTTTAAATTATAAAAACATTACATTTTTGCAAGTCAAAATTCAGATAACCATGTTTTTGGTAGGTTTAATTAAAGCATCGTGAAAGTAGAGATGAGAGACATTAAGCACCATAAAACGATCAGGACCACCATGTCAAATCAAAACAGAAATGCATGCAAAGTTAATAGGTACATGTGATAAAACAAGCAGCCGTTTTCTAACCTTATTCGTTAACTCCTTTCTTGTAACAGCTCGCGTGTTAAGCCCCGGTCTGAAACAGCTGCATGCTCTCAGACAGATGTGAAATGAAATAACGCAGGAAATAAGGATCTTACGGTATATCAACGGGGCGGCGCGTGTTGAAGTGCTGCTATCTTCACAGTAATCTTTGCTATGCCACTTGTAATTAAAACAGTAAAGACTCCTCCACATTCCACATTTCTTACTATGCGTCATAAAATTAATTCTCACCTCCACCCCTATTCCGATTAAAAGGGGGTTCCCTGTTTTGTCATAAACACTTACTTTCACAAACGTGAAATCGTGTTTGTGCTGCGCAGAGCGTGACAACCGATGACCGCAGGAAAAGTAAAAAGATGAAATGATTTACTTAAGTTAGAATAATTTAACTGCAAAAAAAAAAAGTTCTCTCAACCATCTGACAACAAAAAGACAACAAGAGGCTTCAGTTTACAAAACTTTATTATTAAAAAGGGTCAAATAGTTTTGGTCAGGAAAATTCTCTCACATGAAACTATGAAAACAAAAGCATTTTCATTAAATTAATTCCAGTCACAAAGCACGCTGGGATGACACAGTTTCATCCCAGTACTGTTTGGTCAAGACAGCCCTGAAACAGATTTGCTTGTTTGTCTGGACCTTGTGTGCAGGTTGGGCCAGGTCTGCAAAGAGCTAGCTGGATCTGGGAGAGCATCTCAGGTCCTTGTGGTAGTTTCACTTTCCCAATAGAAGACATACATCTCCTGCAGCCAGGCCTGGATTCACCAGTGGACTATTACATTTGATCACTTATTAACATATCTTAGAAATCTCCAATGTTGGACCTGTTTCAGTAGGTCTTTAAAAGTGGTATACATTTGGACTGAGACACAAGTCTCCTCATTGGACAGAAAATAGGAATCCAGTCTGGACAGGAAGTTGGAGACATAAGTGGGATGAGTGTTGTAGCCAGACTGTGCACCAGTACAAACTGCACCACAAAGCCAACACACACCAATCAAACAAAGACAGTGGACACAGTCATTTCAAAAGATCAGTCTGAAGAACATAAATAAATACATTGGAAGTCTTATTGCCTTTCGTGAGGTTTGTTTCAGTGTTTCAACATAATCAAGAACTCTACAACCACGACTGTGTAGTAACGGCATCAACAGTGACCGCAGAAACCCAGTGTTCAGACGCATTGACTACTTCATCATGTAAATCGTCATCCTCATCATCTTCTTCCTATAGTGCTCTTAGGAATGTATTTGAACCCAGAATTCATATTTACAGAACATTTTAACAGCAACAAGTAGCAGGGATATACATGGTTTTATTCTCTGTCTTGGTTCTCTGCTTCTCATTATTCTACAATCTCTCTCCCCCTCTCCCTCTCTCCCTCTCTCTCTCCCTGCATCCTCTACCCCGTAGTTAGGCTGACCAGTGTTAGTAGGATCTGGGCCAGCCAGTGTGGTCAGGACTCAGCCATGGCGGCCAGGGAGGAAACCCTTCCAGTAAAGCCCTGGAGAGCTGCATGCTGGGACGCCGTGAGGACCGAGAGGAGGGTGTAATTACACTGGGAGGGGTCGACAAGCTCCGTCTTGAGTGTCCTTCTGTCCCCTGTCAGAATAGAACTGGGACCACATGGCTCGGCTGGTGGGGGGGTGGGGGGGGAGCCTGAGAGAGGGTGGTGATCAGCAGAACTGGCGTGGGAGGAAGGAGCAAACATTCATGTCTCTAGTGCCTTTCATCTCTTTCTGTGTTACTGGAGGAGTACAGCTGTGACAGCAGACTGGGGAGAGGGGCGGGGCAGGGGGGGGTCAGTGGTCTCTTTGGGGTGTAGATGTCCAGCTGTGAACCAGTCAATTACAGGTTGGGTTAATTAATCAGAAGGGAACCGAGCCATGCGTGTGTGTGTGTTCCAGTCCTGCACAGTCCACCGTGGCAGTAGCTGTCCTGTAGGCTAGTCCTCACCCCAGACGTCTAGACGCAACCGTACTCGTACCAGACGGTCTGGGGGTCGTCGTTGGGGTCTGGGGAGGAGGGAGCAGTCTTGGGTGGCTCCTCTGTCCCACAGCCCACCCCGCCCCCCTCAGTCTTCTTCAACAGGGAAGAGTCGGACGTCACCCTTCCCTCCGCCTCCGCCTCCTCCAGACGCAGAGCCGGAACCGCCCTCACCGGCGTCACCATGGCAACCTCCCCGCGATGCTGCTGGGGGGCGGATCGCCCCTGAGACAGGCTGTTTCGATTGGTTCCTGACCTCCCCCCTGCTGCGCTGTGGCGGTCCGGCGGCAGGGACAGGGAGGATGAGTGGTGAAGGGGCGGGGCTAGGGGGGAGTACCCTCCGTCTCCATGCTGATTGGTGGTGGGGCCTGCCAGTCGGGCAGACAGGGGGCGTTCCCTCGCCCCAGAGCCCGCCCCGGGCCTCCTCACGACACCCTCCAGGGCACCGTCAGGACGGAAGCTGTCCGGCCCGTTGGACCGCAGCAGGTCAGCTGACGCCAGGCTGAAGGTTCGACTCAAACCACTACCAGCCCCGCCCCCCCGGGACACAGGGGAGTGTACGGAGGAAGGTCGGCCCACAGGTGTCCCCCCTGACCCCCCAAGCCCGTTGCTGGCCCTGTGAGGGAGGGTCTGAGAGTTAGAGGCGGGAGGGGCGGAGTCAGGCAGACGCATGCTGGGCTTAACGCTCTGGCCTGGCTTGTTAGCCCCGCCCCCCGTCTTGAGGGTGGGGGTGACGTAGCTGGTGGGGGTTTTAGTGCCGTCCCGGGGGGGAGGGGTCCGGCCAGGGGGGGCTCGGTCCCTCTCCCCCCCCGGACCCCTGGTGAAATATTCAGTCATCAGATCTTCTCTGCTGCCTGTCTGCACCTGGACGGATAGACACACACGCACAAACACACACACACACAGACAAACAAATAAACACACAGGGTTAGATACTCAAACTTTGCAGCTTCACATACTCTCCTAACCCTCACTAACTTCTTTTGTCAGGGGATGAGAACTCCCAGCAGATTTTAAACTTCCTGGATTAGTGACATCAGCATAGCGCTAAGGGGCTGATCCAATCAGAGCCCGTTTGTTTAGATGAACACAGGAGGGACAGAGAGACTAATCTCACTCTAAACATTACAAACAGAACTGGGTGGACCACAGATGAGTGTGTGGTGGAGAGTGTGTGTGTGTGTGTGTGCGTTGTGAGAGACTCCATCATGCATTTACCAAGTAAAACATGTTTACAGCATAGCAGGTCGTAAAGCCATCAATCTAAACACACACATGCACACACACATACGCTCACACAATTATCTGAATGGCCCTTTATTACAACAGGCAGTGGCCACCAGCCAAACAGCCAATCAACTACTGGTTAATTTAATTGAGACAAAAAGCCTTAAAACAAGCTGTAAAACAAACAGCACAATTGATTCCTCCATCCTGCTTCCTTCCTTACAAACACGATCACATTTCATGCAATCCGTTAGTTTGTCTGTCAATTACTCTTAATAACTTCATCACCGATATCATCATAACATGACGCACAGGCAGGAATGCGTACCAGTGCTTTATAGTCTGTTGAAAACTAAACACACACACACACAGCCAAGTTTCTCCACAATGCTAATGCTGACCTCTCCTCGGCTGTGATAGGACACATGAGTCTGTGGAGGCGTGGTCAGTACTCACGGTGGGCGGGGATAGAGTATTGCTCTCATACAGGAACTCCTCCAGGGTGACCATCTGGCTGCCGGGGGAGGACGGACGATTCCGGCCGGGGGCGAGGCCGGGGGCGAGGCCGGGGGCGAGGCCGGGGCGGGCCGAGCCTCTCTGGGGCGAGGGGTCGTAGGGGAGGGTGGAGCTGCGGGACAGTGACTGCTGGGAGGCTTCCTGGCTGAGACCTGCCATGTCATCACTAGACATGCTGGCAGAGCGACCCTGCAGTCGCTCCACAGAGTCTGACAGACAGACACACACAGACAGGCAGAGAGAGACAGACAGACACACACAGACAGGTAGAGAGAGACAGGCACATAGACACACACAGACAGGTAGAGAGAGACAGAAAGAGAGAGAGACAGACACACACAGACAAGCAGAGAGAGACAGACAGGTAGGCAGACAGACACACACACAGACAGGCAGAGAGAACCAGACATGCTCAGACATGCTTTTTGAGGGTAGACCTTAAACAGTAAATATCAGTGCAGACATGGTATGCAGTGCTTCTGGTGGTGGTATTTGATATTTAAAGAGCAAAGAGCTGGAGTTACATAGTGACAATGTAGTACTGTAGTCAAAGTGAAGTACTGTGAGTATAGCATGTAGCAGAAACATTATACTGTAGTCACAATGTAGTACTGTGGAAACTGTGTAGTGCTAAAGAAAGTACTACAGTCTCAGTATAGTACTGTAGCAACAGTGTAGAACTACAGTAACAGTGTAGTACTATAGTAACAGTGTAGTACTATAGTAACAGTGTAGTATTATAGTAATCTAATCTAACAGTGTAGTACTGTAGTAACAGTGTAGTACTGTAATAACAGTGTAGTACTATAGTAACAGTGTAGAACTATAGTAACAGTGTAGTACTATAGTAACAGTGTAGTATTATAGTAATCTAATCTAACAGTGTAGTACTGTAGTAACAGTGTAGTACTGTAGTAACAGTGTAGTACTGTAATAACAGTGTAGTACTATAGTAACAGTGTAGAACTATAGTAACAGTGTAGTACTATAGTAACAGTGTAGTATTATAGTAATCTAATCTAACAGTGTAGTACTGTAGTAACAGTGTAGTACTGTAATAACAGTGTAGTACTATAGTAACAGTGTAGAACTATAGTAACAGTTTAGTACTATAGTCATCTAATCTAACTGTGCAATAACAGTGTTGTGGGGTAAAGTTGTCACCTCGACAGTTTACAGGAGAGTTGCTGCTGGAGGTGTTGTGGCTGAGCTCGGCAGAGCCTGGTCTATATCCTGTACACACACACACACACACACACACACACACACCACAGAGACACACACCACAGAGACACACACACGCCACACACACACCACAGACAGACACACCACACAGACACACACACGCCACACATAAACAAAACTCAGATAATGAGGAACTCATTGATTGAGGGAGAAAGTGTGTCGTGACAGAAACCAAGAAGGCACTCAAGGAACTTTCCACATCGATCCAACCGCTCCTCTACCTGTGTTTCCATGGAGACCAGATCCCCCCAGGGTGTCGGAGGGTAGCAGGCGGGAGTCGTCGTCGTGTAGCAGACCTGGGTGTGGGGGAGGAGACGGTCAGACACCACAGCACCCCCAGACGACAGTTTGGAACTTTCTTTGCTTAAACCAGAGGAACTCGTTGGTGAGACGATGTTCTGTTGTGTACAGCTTTGCTGTTTGTTTACTTTGATTCCCATCATTCAACTGGGACCAACCAGCCGTGTAAGTGTTAAATGAATAGTGCTGTTATTTTCCCTTCCAGATACATTATATGGAGCCATAGGTAATGAAGGCCTAGTGAGGCTGTTGTAGCCTGCGGCCTCAGCTAGCTTCCTACTGGATCGTGTGTGTGTGCAGCTTCCTGCTGGAGTGTGTGTGTGTGTTCCCTGTAGACAGCTGGGTCGTGACTGAGGTACTCTCCAGGAAGCACAGAGGCTCTGAGCAGCCCCATTGGCTGATGACTGACCAATCAGCGCCATCTGATTTCAGAAAGGTGTGTGTCTGAGCTGTGTTGTGCCTAGATACAGTACAAAGCTGCTGTGACACGGGGCTAGTCGGTGGCAAAGCAGCAAGTGACATTGTTGGAAAAAGGTAATGTACATTTTAATAATTTAAATAGACTCTGATTTTATTCCTTTGTTTTTTTTTCTTCATTTGCACACACATTCAACATGTAAACCAATCTGTGCTACCTCGGGTCCTGCGACTGGGCCTGGAGCCGGGGGTGAGAGCAGGGGTGGAGGTCTGGTTGGAGGGGGTGGAGTATGAGACGGCTCCCAGCTCTCCTCCTCTCCTCCTGGAGGAGAAGTCTTCGGCTGCACCCCCGTTGACACTCTCACTACTGCCCCCTGGTGTCGGATACAGCTTCCTGCAACTGGAACCTCCGTGGTCACCTGACACATAAATTACAGGTGTCTCACACTGATGAACCAATCACTGAACCCTTCCAGTTGAAACATCACACAGAGTTTTCACGTGACTCGACAGCGCTGCAGACAGGACACGGTAAGAGCAGGTACACAAGTGAGGACGGAGGACAGCATGTAACACGCATGTAAGCAGCATGTGTCTTGAACAAGGTTCTTTTTCTCAGGACATGAGGAAGTGAGACAGGCAGAATGAGAAGACCAGGGAGGGGTGAGACAGGTGGGGGGAGAGGAGCATGGATGGGTGAGACAGGTGGGGGGAGAGGAGCATGGATGGGTGAGACAGGTGGGGGAGAGGAGCATGGATGGGTGAGACAGGTGGGTAGAACAGAACAATGTGAGGCAGCATGGTGACGTCTGGGGGGAAGACAGACACACCATCATGTGCTCAGTGACTACAGCTCTGCCAGAGACTGGCTCTTTCCTTAATCTGTCAACCCCCCCTACTTTCCCCTCTCTACCTCTTCTTCCCCCTCTATCCCTGCCCCCCTCTCCTACCCCCCTCGTCCACCTCTCTCATGCATGCAGCCCTCGTGTCCTCTCACCTTACATACAGTAGATTTATGACTGTCTAGATTACACTAGCTCTGAGTGGTGGCCTCGACCAACCCCCACTTACTAGATTAAACCCTCCATCCTGTCTTCCACACACAGACATGCTCACAGAACAAGCCAGGACACAATGTCCACACACAGGTGCGCACACACACACGTACACCCACACAAACGTACACACACACACACATACAGACAAAGCCAGCTGTGGTAAAGCTGTCTGTACTAGGAGCTCCAGGCTGGCAGGACTACTTACTGCACGTTCTAGAGTCCAGACAGGCCAGGATAGCTACAGGCCCCTCAAGAACCTGCTCACAGTTCAGACAGTGTGTGTGTGGGCTTGTGTGTGTGTGTGCCTTTTTCAGGGAGAATACTAATAAGGGCTAATAAATAAAAGTATGGGAGAGAGTGGATGGGTGAGTACAGGTAAAGATGACAAAGATGTTGTTGAAGATGAAGGTGATGATGATGATGAAGATAGCAGCGGCATTAGAAGGCCTCGCCAGGCCCCAGAGGTTCGACAGAGCAGGTGGTGATGATGTCAGAAGAGGACCAGAAACGCAGCCTCCTGGAGAGAGAGCCCCGAGCAGCGGGGGTCCGGGGGCCCCGCTCCTTCTCCTGGCTCTTACTGCGCAGGAACCTGAACCGCTTGGCGGCCAGGGGGGCCAGCGGGGCCGAGAGGGGGGCAGGGAGGGCTATGGTGCGGGGGCAGGAGGGTGATGTCGAGGGGGGGGCAGAGAGGGGGGCACAGAGGGGTATGGAGAGGGGGCAGGAGGGTGATGTCGAGAGGGGGGCTGGGGAGGGGGCTACATGTGGCGAATGTGTTATGTTACACACACACACACACACACACACACACACAGATGAGGGGTCGGATGAAAGGAGAGAAAGAGAAAAGAGCAAGTGGAAGAGAGAAATCTGTTAATGGTGTGACTCTTTACCCATAGAATGATCCCCAAACAACCCAACAGAGACAGTAAAGGCGTCATGGCATGCAATAGAACCCAACGCTACTCTAGTAAACATGCATTACAACCTAAGTAGAACTAACAGAACCAGTCATCATGCTGAGAAAGAAAACCAGATTGAAAGTAATGCGGGAGAGAGACTGTGTGTGTGTGTGTGCACTGCCCTCTAGTGGAGCACAAGTTCCATCCAAGTGTTGGAAAGAAATGGGGTTTGTTAAGCGGGTGGGTTTGATGTTTATTTGTATTTTCATGTTTTTCTTCATTCAGTGATTTTTTCAAAGTAGGAGGTGGTGCCACCTGCAAACACAGCACAAGCCTGCCTGCCTGCCTGCCCTTTCACACAGCCTGATCAAGGTTTGGGAATGTTGCGCCTTTATGTTGCCTCGCAGTTCTGTGTAAAACCGTCATTAAACTGGCAGTGGAGGAAGTGACAGAGCTGAGTGTGTGTGTGTGTGTGTAGAAGAGAGAGCCTGGAGGGACTACACACACTAGACCCCGACTCTGACCACACACATCTGATTCCGGAACGCCAGCAGCCCATAGAGGGGTTATTACAGGATCTCTAATACTACAGGATCTCTGCTTAGAAAGGCCTTCTTACTGACCGTCATATTGCCAGTCTGTCTGTCTGACTTACTGTCTGTCTGTCTTACTGTCTGTCTGTCCAACTGTCTGTCTGTCTTACTGACTTACTGTCTGTCTGTCTGACTTACCGTCTGTCTGTCTGACTTACTGTCTAACAAACAGTCTGTCTAACTGTCTAACTTACGGTCCTGCTGTTGGACTTACCTCTGATGGAGTGGGTGGAGGTCTGTGAGTTATTGAGAGAATTGTTGTGGGTGTGGTTTTCCTCGGGGGGGTCCGATCCGAGGCGGGACTGGCGAGGGGGCAGGGGTGGGGGCGGGAGAGGGGGGAATCCGTCTGGGTAGTCCAGAGTGGGGGTGTCTGGCAGGGGCAGGTCAGCGGCAGACCGAACCCTCTCTCTGGAGCTGCTGTCCTTGCGGGGTTTGATGAGCTTAGCCAGGGCTTTAGCCCCCACCCACTGGCTCTTCCTGGTGGGACAGACAGGATATGAGGTCAGAAGGTCACACAGGAAAAGATGAAGAGGAACTTGGAAGATGTGAAGCAACCAGATCATACCCACTCTATACTGTTCAAACAGAACAGAGTACTGTGAGTTTTGCATTCCCATCTGGCTCAACCAATGGGATCCTCAATTTTTGAATTTTCACGGTGCACACCTGATTATGCTTTGTGTTATCCTCCTTCCCTACATCTTTCCCTCCCTCCCTCTCTCCCACTCTATCTCTGCCAGTAGTTTGAACTGGAGACGCAGCACTGTCTCCTGCCTGCTGACAAGCAGAAACCTAGAGACGTGTCATACTTCTTGGGCGCAGGGTCGTAGAACTTGTACTGGTCCATGATCTTCTCCTCCAGCTTCTCCTTTTGTCGTCGTAGGGTGTTCAGCTTGTCTCTGCGGAGCGCAGGGAGAGGAGCGTTAACACAAACACTCAAGTAGGAAGCTACCACCACACCAATGTTTTGTTTATCTATCCTACAACCCCAACACCTAACCTTAACCCTAAAACCAAACCTGTACCCTAAATCGAAGCCTAAACCTAACTCCTAACCTTAAAACAACCCAAAACTCCGAACCCCAACCCTTAAAGTAAGTCTAACTAACACTATTTGTAGCTCCAACCACCCTAAAACCCCCTAGAAATAGCTACTTAAGTTACGGGTCCCCCACAAGGTCAATATTTTCTTAGTTTACCATCCTTGAGGGGATTTCTGGTCCCCACAAGGCTAGTAAAACAAGCCCCCCCCCCCCTGCCACCACACACACACACACACTGACATGTAGAGCTTCTGCTCCTCGTGGTAGTGCTCCTTGCTCTCCATGGTGCGCTCCAGCAGGGTCTGGTTCTGTTGACTCAGCATCTGGATCTGGCTGAGCAGGTGGTGGTTCTCCTCCTCCAGGTTCCCCTTCAGACGGGTCAGCAGCTGCACACACACACACACACACACGCAATGTTACTACTTTTAGAAACATACACACACAATATTCTTACTTTTGGAAACACAAACACACACAATGCTCCTACTTTTGGAAACGCACAAACGTGCAGAGCCCAAACACCCCCCCCCCCCCCACATAAACGCGCTGGCTCTCTCCCTCCGCGGTCCTACCTCACAGTGGTTGTCCAGCTTGGTCATGGAGATGTCCAGGCCCTGGTGCTGCTCCTTCAGCTGGTCGTACTGCGCCTGCCAGCGGTTGACCTCCAGCTGGGCCGAGTTCAGGGAGGTCTTCAGCTCCTTGGTGTGCAGTTGAAGACCCTCGTACTCCTTAGTCAGCTGGCTCTGGGATTGGTTGACCCTGAGGGAGAGGGGAGGGGTTAACGGTGAAGGGGAGGGTCTAAGTTGACAGGGGAGGGGCTTGTTAAGTAGCACGCATCATTCAATAATAATACATTTGAATATCAGACGTGTTTATTCAAAGCGACATGCAAGAGATTCAAACCGGCAGTCTATCGATCTGCAGTCAAATGCTTTACCACTGAGCTCCGTCAGTCAACCAAGCTATTACATGACCAGCAGAGGGCAGAACTGTATAGCTGGATGGTTGTAGGGGAGGCTTCAGGACAATGTTGAGGGTGTACTGTGGTGGTTTGTGTATGTGTGTGTGTGTGTGTGTGCGTGTCTGACCTGCTCAGCTCCCCCCTGAGGCCTGAGTTCTCCTCCAGGAGGATGCTGTTTGTGTGGATCTGCTCCTGCAGACTGTGTCTATCCTTCTCCAGAGAACCTTCCAGATCCTCCAGAGCCTCCTTCTGCTGGAGCATCACCATGTACCTGAAGGAGCGGAGGAGAAGCAGGGGTGGAGGGAAAGCAGGAGTGGAGAAGTGGACCAATTAAGAAGGAGGAGGAGGAGTGGCACAGGAAGGAGCGTGAAGTAAATGATGGGGAGGAGAGCAGAGAGCAGGAGGGAGTTGGGGAGAGAGAGTGGGAGAGAGAGAAAGAGGAGGAGAAGAGAGAGGAGTTAAGGTCAGGGAGCGTGCTTTGTTCTTTGGGTGAATGCATGTTTACAATGTGAGCATGTGGTGACTAAATATAACCCCCTCTCCCAAGGCTAGGCTGGCCGTGCAGCTCCACCCTGGAGCTTGTTACACAGGCACACGTGGGACTACAGTAGTATCATGAAGGGGTCACACAGCCTGCCCTGACCTGCTTCTGGGCCTCAAAGTGTGTGTGTGTGTTGGCCTTACTTGGCCTGCAGTGTGCGTGTGTGTTGGCCTTACTTGGCCTGCAGTGTGTGTGTGTGCGTGTTGGCCTTACTTGGCCTGCAGTGTGCGTGTTGGCCTTACTTGGCCTGCAGTGTGCGTGTTGGCCTTACTTGGCCTGCAGTGTGCGTGTTGGCCTTACTTGCTCTGCAGGCTGCGGTGCTCCTGCTCCAGAGCCCTCTGGCTGCTCTTCAGTGCTGCATGCTGGGATATGAGATGCTCGTACTCGGCCGCCTGCCTCTCGTGCACGCCGAGCAGACGCTCGTGGTCCTGCAGAACGCCCTCGCGCCCCGCCCTCGCCTCCTCGCGCTGACGCTGCCACGCCTCCGACTCCGACTCCAGGGCCGACACCTGACCCTGCAGCACGGCATTCTGGGCCATGAGTGATGCACTCTGGGAGCTGAGGGTGGAGTTCTCCACCTGGGGGATGGAGGGGAGATGTTAGCGGTTGTGTCTGGAGGTCTGGAGCGTGGTTGTCAGTGTGTGTACCTGCAGCTTGATGATTCTGAGTGTGTGTACCTGCAGCTTGGCTGTCTGGGTGTGTGTGTGTGCCTGCAGCTTGGCTGTCTGGGTGTGTGTGTGTGCCTGCAGCTTGGCTGTCTGGGTGTGTGTGTGTGTGTGTGTGTACCTGCAGCTTGGCTGTCTGGGTGTGTAGAACAGTGTTCTGCTCCTGCAGATTGGTGGTCTGTCTCTGCAGCGCCACCGTCTGGTTGTTGAGCTGAGAGTTCTGGGAGGCCAGCTGTCTCTGCTGCTCCTTCTGAAGCTGCTTCTCTGTCTGCAGCGCTGCATTCTGCACGCACACACACAGGAATTATTAAATGTTGTTCCCTTTCCAACAGAGACTCAGCATGTCAACAAACAGGCTGACACAATAGTCCGTAATCCCTAAGCCAATCAAATCCTTTAATTCAAAACAGGCTCCACCCCTTCCTGTTGTGTCCACCACTCACGTTTTTCTCGATGTCAATGAGGTGGTCTTTCAGCTTGAGCAGCTCTGCTGTGGCCTCCCTCTGTTCCACCTCCCTTTTCTCCACCCCCTGCCTTGACCCCTGACCCTGCAACGCGGCATTCTGGGAGCTCTGGCTGTGGGCCTGCTCCTCCTCCTGCCGCTGGCGCAGAGCCTCCAAGGTCCTTTTTACCTGCACACACACACACAAGGATACTGGATATGGGGAACATACACCATGTGTGCTTGTGTGTGTGTGTGTGTTTTTGTCTCCGTCTGGCAGTGGGGGGGGGGGGGGGGTATGTATGTGTGTGTATGGATATGTGTGTCTATGTATGTATGTATATATATGTGTGTATATGTGTGTGTATGTGGTCCTCACGGTGCTGAGCTCAGTGCGGAGCTGCTGGTTGAGGCTGCTGGACTCCTCCAGACGTGACTCCAGCCTCAGGATCTTCTCCTCCCGGATCTCCAGAGTCTTCTTCAGGGTCGACTCGATCTTGCTCTCCAACAACTTGTACTTACTGATGGGTGCAAACAGACAGACAGTCTCATGATGACCACAGTTTCCCACTAGAACTACCAACAGGACCTAGGTGCAGACTTGCATTTAATGATCCATTCGTTCAGAGGGTATGTATCATGTATCTGATGGCACGGTCCTGGAGTGGCCTACAGGATAGGGGACAGTCCCCTGGGTCTTGGAGGACAGCAGTGTGTGGCAGGGCCAAATAGGAGACACCAGGATCAGACCAGACCATGTTTTACTGCTGCTGTCTTCCCTCAGGCTGAACTGTGCCGTTACTGGAGCTTGGGACACTGGAAACCCCAGCCAAGTGGTGAAACCAGATATCATTACTCTCTTACACACACACACCCTCTAACGGATTACCAAACAGTATAGGAATGTGAGAGTGACTTCAGCAGAGTTTTAACCCAATAGTGTCTAGTAGTGCATAGTAGAATTTGAACAGTTAGAGAGAAGAAGTCTCAGTGTTAATGATGAATTCACTTGACAGGACGATCTCTCCCAGGATATAAATATCAGAAGGAAAACGAATCCTTGAAGCACATGGGAAACAATCACTCCTTGAGGAGCCACAAGTCCCGGGTTCAGCTCACAACCGGACTACAACTCCTGAAAGACTACAATGCCATGCCACCACTCAGAGAAAGGCAACCAACCATCTGCTGTCCAGAAAACATTCCACAGGAAATGAGTCCAGCAGTGGTCTGTAATCTGCCACTTCTGAGGGCATGTCATAACTATAATAAGGCAGAAATAGACCTATAGCAGCACACTGCACATGCCTTGGAGATACATTCTGGGTAGAGTCACTCTGGTTCAAACCACCACACAGAAAACCAGCGTGCACAGGGGCACCAGTACCAAGACAAAGAGAGGCACACACAATTCAACGTTCAATTCAACGGAGAGAATGTTTGAAGACCACACAGACATCAAGGACACAGCACCCAAGACTCACCCTTGGTACCTGGCATGGCAGGTAGGGGGCAGCGTGGAGCAGGTGACAACAACAAGCTGAAGGTTACCAACCAGCACTAACAGGGTTCAGGTGGGAGTGGGTGTGTGTGTGTGTCTTACTTGTCCTCCCAGCTGTGCTCCTGCTGCAGCAGTTTCTCTCGGTTG
This sequence comes from Hypomesus transpacificus, assembly GCF_021917145.1. Lineage (NCBI taxonomy): Eukaryota > Metazoa > Chordata > Actinopteri > Osmeriformes > Osmeridae > Hypomesus > Hypomesus transpacificus. The sequence goes on from NC_061062.1 coordinate 4,073,952, forward strand.
AGGCCCATCTTCTCCAGCTCCTGGCTCAGAGTCTCCAGCTTGTTACACTGCTGCTGCACCTGCAGCTTCTCCTTCACCAGCTCCTACACCCCCCCCCCACACACAGCAGGTCAGAGCAAACCCACAACAACAGCTACTGACTAGGTGTATGCGTCCAAAACCCCAAAGGCTATATATCCTTCCCCACTATCTGAGAATCTAGACCTGGTCCTCTGAAGACACATCTGTTGTTGTGTAGCCTGGTTGCTGCTCGATCGTGGGGTGTTTTTTGCATCAACCCCTGACCCCCTGACCTTTAACCCCACCCCTGACCTATGTCCCCAACACCGACAGACGTTACCTCTCGTAGCGTGGCCAGCGTCCGCTTGTCGATGGTGGCCTGTTTCTGTAGATCCTTGTTCTCCTTCTCCAGCTCCTTGACCCGCCCCGACACCTCCTTCAGCCTGTCAAGCTCCTTGCTCAAGGCCCCGCCCTCCTTCTCCAGACTGACCAATCGCAGGGTGCTCTCCTCTAGTCCCGCCTCCTTCTCCTCCAGCTGCTGCCTCAGACGGCGTCCCTCCTTCTCAAGCTGCTTCCTGTCCTTCTCTGATTGGCTCAGCTCCTGCTCCAGCACTCTCTTCTCTTGCTCCACACCCTCCAGTCTCTTCCCCTCCTGGCGAAGTTCCTCCACCTACGTTCAAGGTCAATTTACGGTCCATGGAAGGTCATCAGACATCAATAAAGTCCCAACAGTGTTTGGGATTTGAACCAGCAACCCATTGGCCCGTGCAGTACACCTAACTGGTCCACCTACCTCCCTGCGTAGCTGCTCCAGCTTGGCCTGGCTCTGCCGGGTCTCCCTCTCCAGACTCTGGCTCTGGCTGGTTTTGTTCTCCAGGGCCTCCTGCAGCCTCTGAGTCTCCTGGGTCAGACTGGCACAGCTGAGCTCCAGCCTCTCCGCCCTCTTGGCCTGACCCCTCATCTCCTCCAGCGCCCGCGTCAGCTCCTCCCGCTCCTTCTCCATCTCCTCCCCCTCCACCTGCAGCTGGCACAGGCGTGCCGAGGCCGGCCGGAGGGTCTCCACGCTCCTCCTGAGCTCCATGTTCTCCTCCTCCAGGACCCTGTGCTCGGCCTCCAGGCTGCCCAGCCGCAGGCTCACGTTCTGGGCCGTGTCGGCCAGCTTCTTCAGCCGGCGGTTCTCCTGCTCCAGCTCCTCCGTCCTCTCGCAGGACATCCTCAGGGAGGCCACCTCCCTCTGCAGCGCCTCCCTGCTCCTCTCCAGCCTCCCCGCCTCCCTCTCCAGCTCCTCGCAGCGCTGGCTCCTCTCGTTCAGGTCCTCCAGCTCCTGGCTGGCCAGCCGGGCCTGGGCCTCCAGGCGGGCCAGCTTGGTCCCCGTGTCGGAGATGGTCTGGTGGAGGACGCGGTTCTCAGTCTCCACCTCGCGGACGCGCGCCTCGCTGTCGGCCTGCGCCCGCTGGCGGAGCGAGCTCACCGCCTGGCTCAGGTGCTGCTTCTCCTGCTCCAGCTCCACGATCTGGGGGGGGGGGGGGGGGGGGGGAGGGGGGGAGGGGGGGGGGGGAGACTCAAATGAGAACGAGTTTGGCCTTTTCATGGCTTATTGAACAGAGATAGATACAGAAATGCACAGGAGAGACATAGAGAGGAAGACATGCGGAAATAGCCAGATTCGAACCCGGGCCGCGGTGTTTGGGCCTCAGCCCGTATGGTAAGCGCTCCACCCATTGAGCAACGAGCAATGACAGTGAGATACCCAAAGTGTGATCCCTGTATGTTCCCTACTGTGTTGGTGTGTATTGGTGTGTGTGTGCTCCTCTACCTGTCGGTCTTTATCAGTCTGTAGTTTGTGCTTCTCCTTCTCCAGCTGCTGCTTGTCCTTCAGAAGCTCCTCCCCCAGGCTCTCCATGTCCTGATTGGTCTGTTTCTCCTGATCCAGCAGGGTCTGCAGACGCTCCAGCTGCAGACACACAAGATGGCCGCCGGTCAAGGTCAGCCAGAGCCGCAAACAGGCACACAATGACAACAGACAACGCGATGACAACACAGGCACAAAGCCCTGGTGAGTGTGTCTATGTGGGTGCAGTCCAGCGGTGTCCTACCTTCTTGCTGAGAGCCTGGTTGTCCCTGTCCAGCTCCAGGTTGCGTAGCTGGGTCTCCTCCAGGGCCAGCGAGGCCTGCCTCAGCTCCTGGATGGTGCTCTGCAGGGCCTGGTTCTCCTTCTCCAGCTTGAGCAGGCTGCTCGACGCACACTCGTTCATCTCAAACACAAACGACTTCCGGGCTGTTGGGGTGAGAGAGGGGAGCAGTTAGGACTGGTTGTGTGCATGTGTATGTCCATGTGTGTGTGTGTCTGTGTGTGAGATGGTGTGTGTGTGTGTGTCTTACTGTCGTTGCTGTCGTTGTTCTTGGCCAGCTGCTCCAGCTCCCAGCCCAGGTGAGCAGACTCGTTCATGCTCTGTTTCTGGGAGATCTCCAGCAGCATGTTCTCCTCTATCAGCTCCTCCAGACGCTTCTTATCCCCGTCCCGGTCCTGAGGGGAGAAGGAGGGTTAGCACACACACACACACCCTCCCACACACACACACACACACACACCCTCCCACACACACACACATGCACACACCCTCCCACACACACACCCTCCCACACACAACCCCACCTCCCACACACACGCATGCAAACACACACACACCCCCACCTCCCACACAGGTGTCTCACCATCTCCATGTCGTGGAGTTTGGAGCGGAGCTGCAGGCTGTCCTTCTCCAGCTCGTGCAGCTTGTCACAGCGCCCCCTGGCGGCGCTCAGCTGCTCCTCCAGCAGAGCCTTGGTCTCCAGCAGGGTCATGTTGTCCTCACGCAGCTCCTGAGAGGCCAGGCCACAGCAGACAGGCCGTTTGAAATAATCATGTGTGTGTGTGTCGGTCTGTGTGTGTCGGTCTGTGTGTTGGTCTGTGTGTGTGTGTGTGTGTGTGTCGGTCTGTGTGTGTTGGTCTGTGTGTGTGTGTGTGTGTCGGTCTGTGTGTGTGTGTGTCGGTCTGTGTGTGTGTGTGTTGGTCTGTGTGTGTGTGTGTGTGCGTGGCTCCCACCTCCACCCTGGTCTTGTAGAAGTGGACGTCGTGCAGCTTCTCCTTGCAGCGCCCCAGCTCCGTCTCCAGGCGGTCCACCCTGGCCGCCTTGTCTCTCAGGGCGTCCACCTCGTCCCGGTACACACGCACCGAGCGGGCCTCTGCCTGCAGCTGCACGCTCTGGGAGAGAGGAGGAGAAAAGAGGAGAGAGGAGGAGAGAGAAAGAGGTGAGGAGGGGTGGAGAATTGACTGAATAGAGCAATTGTAAAAAATCAAATATTAATACCATTTTAAAAAGAGTGGAAAGGGATGAGTGGGAGAGAGTTTGAGAGAAGAGACATGAAGAAGAGGAATAGAAGGATGTCGAGAGGAGGAGGGATGGAGGACAGATGGTGGGAGGAATACAGCAGAGGGATGATCAAAAGCGAGAGGATGGAGGAGAGAAGAGGAGGGATGAGGGACAAAAGGGGGTGGAGGAGAGGAAAGGTGGAGGAGAGGAGCTGACCTCCTGCTTGAGTCTCTGCAGCTCCTGATCGAGACGCTCCACCTCGTGTTTAGAGTCCAGGAGCTGCTCTGTCTTCTCCTCCCTGACACACACAGACACACACACACACAGGCGCACGCACACAGCATTTACAGTTC